>NC_092181.1:25428462-25723462 GCF_043641665.1 Enoplosus armatus | reverse complement strand
TGCACAAATACATGCAAACACAGAACACAAGATCTATCCATTAACCGTGCGGATGATCTCCGCTTACATAACCACAAAGGTCAACAGCAGGTGATGGTCACCTGCAAGGACGTAAAAAGACATGTGATGCCGAAACAGTCACGGAAACGCACTAAAACTATAAAACTGTTATTACAGTGTTTGCCAGTGATGACCACTGACAGAAGGCACATGACAGGACATGAACAGGCCATGTCCGACGCGCCGTTTATCCATCCGAGGAGGCAAATTGTTAACATGAAAGCCATTAAAAAGTACCTATAAAAAAGTGCTATAAAACACAGTTTAGATTTTCTCCACACACAGAGGTGAATGAGACATTTAGGGACCAAGGTGCATGCACTGATTGTAATAATGAGTTCTTTCATGTTCTTTCTGAATGTAAATAAAACTTTAGCATCCTCTATTATGTGTGTGTGTGTGTGTGTGTGTCAGACTGACCTCCATAGTAGTACTGGTCCACAGTCTTGAGCCAGCCGACATCATCATGTGTGTGAGGGACCAGGTGGACGTTCAGCAGGTTGGGTTTGGTGGCATGACATGACTGCACACACACACACACACAGGACTACAGTACACTGCTCTGTTGTTAAGCAAGGCTCAAAGTCAGTAGAGAAGTAATAAGAAGAAATATAAGAAGAAATAAATCATCTGTCAGCTCTTCATACAAACTGACAACACAAAAAGAGCGAGTGAAAGTGAAAGTATCCACAGCTGGACACGAGAAGTCTTCAGCTCTGGAGAACTCGAGATGTTAAACCTCTAAAACACACACAGGCAGAAGTGTAAACGCAGCTGACCTGGTATCCGCAGGCGGCTGTCTCTTTGGTTTCCTGGCCGAGAGGAAAACTTAAAACCCCGCTGAGGAGGAACAGGAGGGCGACGGCCAGCTGCTGCGACCTGGCCGCCATGTTGGAAAATAAATGGCTCGTCATATGACATCTGCTTATGTTCAGCGGGGTCACGTGACAACACTTCCACGGGGCGCTTCGGGAGTTTTTGTTCCCTCAGTTAGCGCTCTCAGGCAAGCAGAGAAATGAGGCCAAAGAGTATCTGTGCAGTGAGATGAGTCACTCACCTGACGGACGGATTTATGCCAAACCGAAAAGTACTCTCATAAACCATATATATATATATATATATATATATATATATATATATATATATATATATATATATATATATATATGGAGTTATAATTTTTTAATTGACTAAATGATTAATCTATGAAGTATTATTAACAATTGTCACAAGTTTAGCCAGGTGACTTCTTCAAATTAAACACTGCGCAAATCCCCCCACAAGTATTTAAAATGAAAAATATAACGAAGCAGGGAAAAAAGCAGAAAATCCTCACATTTGAGAAACCAGAAAACGTTTGGCAATTGGGTGTGTGTAAATTATTCCACAACTCTTCTTATATAAATCCCTGTTAAGGTGCACTAATGTTTCCACTTCACAATGTAAAACAGCCCCAGCCTGCCAATTCAGACCTCCACGGTTTATTGCGAGCCAAGGTGGAATGAACTCATCTTGGAAAAAGCAACACTCAGACAATTACACCATATTTTACAGTCACATTAAGGAACAATAACTGAAGCACAGTGAGTACACAGGTCGAGATGCTACAAAATAAAAGCTTACAAACCAGCATGGACAGCTCAGTTCATCTTACAGTCCTGCAGCTTGTGGAATAATGCACTTCATGGCAAAAAAAAAAAGGTTTTCTTACTTTGGATTGACCTGCCAGATAAGATACAGTTGGCAAATTCAGAAATGTAATTTTCCAGACTTGCTTGTTTTGAATAGTAATTTTCAAGGTATTTAAGGCTCTTATATTCTTTAGACTAGATTTGGATGTGATGTTATTGTGTCTTTGGAATTAAAATAGTTGACCTTCGTGTGACATTTTCCTTTCACAAATGATTTGGTTTAAAGGCCTCACACAGTGCTCGGTCAAGTGATCATAATCCTGGAATAGCACCATTCAAAAACAAAACTTGAATGAGGCATAAAAAACAAGGCCATGATCCAAAAAACGCTGTGGCTACAGAATGACATCCATTCAGATGGAAGGTGAGGTCCCTCGCACACGCGAGTGGATCTTTGTCCCTTGTAATGCTACAATCAAACTGGAGTCAGGGGAGGCAGTTCAAGTTCTTGTTGTGTTTCCTCTTATTTAACACCCATCTGAGGTTCTCTTATCCATGTGAACAGTTTAAAGTTGCAGCCAGTCACATATGTTTTCAAATCTAACCTTGACTGAATGGATATGAGGTAATAACAAGTTTGGACTTGATTAGATATGATTGGATATGAGATAATAATAGCATTGGATTTGGAAGCATGCAAAGTACATGTCTGTGATAAACATAATTAACCAGTGTTGCAATGACATTAAGTATATTTTAGATCTTTCACCATAGGTCACTAAACTATTGCAAAATGAATGCGGTGGCTTGTGTGGCTCGCCTGACACAGCATTAGCATAGCGAGAATGAAAATGAGAATGAAGACCTGCTATATGAATGCAGCCTTAAAGGAATAGTTTGACATTTTGGGGAATTCTGCTTTGCTTCGTTCTCTAGAGTTAGATAAGAAAATCTCTACTGCTCCCACGTTTGTACAGCTTAGCTTAACACAGAGACTGGAAAC
Organism: Enoplosus armatus; assembly: GCF_043641665.1. Classification (NCBI taxonomy): domain Eukaryota; kingdom Metazoa; phylum Chordata; class Actinopteri; order Centrarchiformes; family Enoplosidae; genus Enoplosus; species Enoplosus armatus. Next base: position 25,720,768 of record NC_092181.1, on the reverse strand, counting down.
TGTGGGAAACTTGTCTTTAAAACCACAACATGTAATTTTTACACTTTGGCTTCTGTACGGACTAAACAAACAAGATATAACGTGTAAATTATTGAGCTTTAGAGGTGCTGGCAGCCGGATTTTGTTACCTTTGGACAGAGCCAGGCCACCTGGTTCTATTCCAGTGTTTTCGCAAAGCTAAGCTAATCGATTTTTACTGTGAAGACAGGACTGTGGTATTAATCTCATCATCTAACTCTCTGCAAGAAAGCGAAAAAGGATATTTCTCAAATATCAAACTTTTTCTTTAATCTATGGTATTTTACTTTAAAGACAGACCTTCAACGTGCTGAACACAAAAACTCACCCACTAAAAAAAACATGACCGACATGACCCGAAGGAAGATATTTGCTACGATATGGCCTTCACTTTGTCTAAATCTGAAGCCGAGGTCACTTTTGCAGATAACATTGTCATTATGAAAAACTGAGTGAGGTCTCTCACATCTCATGGCAGTGAAGTTGATACAGAAACATCTCTCGCTGTGGGTATTCAAGTAGTCGCAGGTACTAAATATTCAGCCTGTCATTGTAGAGAGTTAAATCAAAACAAATCCACCCTCTGGTACAAAACATGTACTGAAAACAAAACAGGGGTGAATACTTTTCAGTACCTTTGTATTGTTGGTAGCGATAAATATTGTCCCACACGTGACTTTCTTGTGTTCACGTGTTTCTATCCATCACAGCAAATCTGTGGTGAACAGGCCTGTGCGGATGTTTCACTGCTACACTGTCGTGGCTTCATGGATCAGAGCCATTGTTAATGATGTTAACGAGTCATAAATAAAAAGAAATTTAAAAATCAACTTCAGCGTGCACTATACAGCAGTCCAAAAGAGTGTTTTTTACATTTTGAAAAGTCAAGTCTAGAGTGACCCTCACAGATGGAAAGACATGTATGGAAAGAGAAAAGTGTTTGATTCTTCCTGATGTTGTTGCTTCTGCAACCTCTTCAGTAATATTCTTTTAGAGTTCATATTCATAAGCAGAGTGAACAGCCCTTTCCTGCAGTATTTAAATGAAGGGTCCTGGATGAAGGGGGGTGCGGGGGGCAAAGTTAGGTTGGGTTTCCATTGCCTCCCTCATGGGGGCAGATGAGCAAGGTGGAGTCCAGGTCCAGGCGGAAGGCCGGGTACAGCGGCTGAGAGAACGGGCACCGAAAGGTGTGCAGGAGCACCACTGTGTCCGACACGCTGTAGAAGGACAGCGCTCCTTTCTGGCGCTCCAGGAACACGCCGATTCTGGGGCAGGGCGGTGCAGCCACCGTGGTCTTGCGGTTGTCGTGCCAGGCAGCATACCCAGCGTGTGTACACCTCAGCCGCCAAGAGTTCTCGTTGCGCCCCAGCAGGCAGGGTTTTCCTCCACCTTTGCGTCCGATACCTCGGTAGGTGACGCCGATGTCGACCCATCCCCCGCCCCTCCACTCCACCTCCCAGTAGTTGGCACCACCAAACTGGCCCTCCCTGCACAGGACCTGGGCCACTGAATCAAAGCGCTGGGGGTGAGGGGGGTAGGATTGGGGCTCCTCGCCACAGTGGGCACCCTGGGGCCCCTCCAGGAGAACCAGAGTAGGGTGGGCTGTATCAGGGTCCAAGGACAGACGACATGAAACTGGAGGGAAAGAAACCGAGAAGAAGATTTAAGAGACAGGAGTTGAGATTTTTACGGCCCCAAACAAAATGACCCTGATGTTCTGCAAGAGAGACTGACGGGATGTTGATTAATAGACAGGGAGTTCCACAAAGTTCTGAGTAGAACAGCCCGATAAGAAAAGCAGTCATGCAGGGACATCTGCAGCTGAAACTGATGTAACCAGTGTCCCAGCGCTTGGGGAACCACCTGGAATTACTGAAATGATCTGTGGTGTAATCGATTATCCCTTTCCCGAAGCGCGGGCCTGAGGAGGGTTTCGTACAGAGCAGCCCTTGGAGGCACATTTGTGATTTTGGGCTACATAAATAACATAACATATATATATATATATAACATAAATTGACTAACTGGTAGTCATTTAGCAAGCAAACGTTTTAAATATTTGCTTCTTCACTGTTCGTTTTTTTATCATTGTAAATTAAATATCTAGACAATTACAAAAGAAGCAATTTAAAGATGTTTGGTCCAGACTGAAATATCTCAACAAATGAAGGTTCATGGTCCTTAGAGGATCAGGCCTACAGACATTCATGTTCCCCTACGGATGAATTGTGATAACTTTGGTGAACAGTAACCATCATCAGGTCCACATTTTTATTCGTCCAGTACTTTGGTTTATGACCACATACCAGCAAAACTAATGACAGATGTGGGGTCAGTGTGTATAAATAGTTTTTGTTCTTCATGCTTAAGGTGACCCAGACTTGGCTGAAATCAATAATGAACAGGCATTTCTTTCCTGTTTCTCTTCTCTACTCTAACAGTTTTCAGAGTTCAGAGTTTCAGACACACAGAGTTGAGCGAACACAGCCTGACCAACAGATGTTAAGCCTCCGAGTAATTCGGTTGACATTTTGGCACAGAAGGGGTGACCAAATGAATTATTAATGCCTAACAAGGTGATGGTGCGCTGTCATCTTGTCAGCTGGCTTGTTTTTGTTGGGACATGGAACAGGTCTTAATGACAGACTTGGATGTCATAAATACGGTATGATTGCCATCTATCATTGATGAGGATCCAGACTGGGCTCTCAGATTTCCCAGCAGGACTCTCATTGTCTGTTGAACTAGAAGCACGGAGAGAAGAAAGGGAAGGATGGAAAAAGAGGAGGTAAGAGGGTCAAAAGGAAGAGAGGAAGAAGAGAGAGAGCAAGGTGGGGAGTGACACGCAGGAAGGTCATACTGAATGGGTGCAGCAGAGAGAGAGAGGTGGACAGTTTGAGACGTAGAAGGGACGGAGGATGGACATGGTACTTACACCTGAGGAATACCGCCCTCATCCTCTGATCAGCCGGGTGCAGAGACAAAGAGGACAGAGGGAACGACACCGGCACTGCTGATAAGGGACACAGAGAAACTGGTGTTCAATGCATTTGTCCGCGTTACGGAAATAAATGGAATAGAATAAACGAACTGAAAGGGAGAGAGAGAGTGACAAAGAAGGGGAGACGGAAACAAAAGACGATAAGTGAAATCAAAAAGTAAGAAAAAGAGAATACAAAGAGAGCATGAGGCAGAAAAGACAAACTGACTGGCAAACCAGGGAGGAAGGAGCACAGCTACAGTCAGAGAGAAGAGCCTGGGAAGTAATGAGGCCATAAATCCAATAAATCTGAAAAAGCTTTCAGTAATGACACCTTGTGAACAAACAAACCTTCCAAGCACTTCTGCATGTCGGATGTTGTATTAGTACCAAACAATAAAGTCACTACGTGTAGAACGTTTATGTGAGTCACATCTTTTCAATCATTTTGGTGGCACATTGAGGGAAATGAGACAATCTCAGTGAAAATCGGCGCCGTTCATGTGTTGCTTTTAGCTCATTTATCTCACGTTCATGAAACTGCCACCAGATGGAGCCAAAATATGGATTTTTTTTATTTTTAATTCCTACACATAGTGGCTTTATCGCCAGTTAATAGTTCGGCTTATTTGCTGTCTTGAGTATAACTCTTCCCACTTCGCAACTTTCCACTTTATACCACTCGAATATCAGTTTGTTCAAAGTGAAGCTGGGGCCAAGGAACAGTTAGCTTAGCTTAGCATTAAACTAAGCTAACTTAGATTAGTTAGCAAGCTAACAAAGCCATAATCACCTGGTCTGATCACCAAAAGTTACCAGAAAAGCCCACATTTTGTCACTTACCCCCAGCGGTATGTTGCCCTGCTGATAGTGTTGCTTGTATTTGCTGCGGTTTGGAGTTCTCCGCTCTGAGATTTCTGCCACCTCCCCAATACAAGGGACATGAATGGTATTTGGTATATTTTTTTTAAAAGCTCAACAATAACCAATAATAACAAAACAAAACAATAAAACAAAGACAAAACAAAGCTTTTGGAAATAGATGTTGTCTACCTTAATATCATAAATATCATATGGCCAAACGTTGTCAGTTATCTCACTGTGTCGTTGAAACACTTCCAAAAGACAAATTCATTTAAACTTAAATAGTTGTTCTGAATTTGCTTCCAATTAAACTGAACTGAACTGATTAGGACGGCGCAGCGCTGATATGAGCCGGAGTGTGTCGTATCAGACATCGCTCTGTCCTCTTCAGCATGAATAATTAACACGTTCACTGTCCCTCGCAGTGTTAAATGTCATGTCAAAACCTGCCTGGTAAAAATGGGTCACCTCAGACCTGACACTGTCACAGAGTGTGTGTGTGTGTGTGTATCATGTTTCTTATGCTTACCTTTTACACACTCTCCACCAGACACGTAGTTCTCATTAACTGGAAGAGAAGCAAACTCATATTATGAAGCTGATCGCACGTTTGGCATTTTGTATACTTAAATCTACTTTCTTCTGAACCTTTGCAATATTTAAGTGGCACATGCTCAAACTTTAAGCGAGGGTCTGCTCGTTTGAGTATTTAGTATGTTCAGTATATCACGTCCTCCTTATTGACCGTCTCCCTGTCTGCAGGTCATGTGCCGTACCTGCGCGGCTGATCTTGTCCACCTCCTCCCTGCAGACCTCCTCCATGCGGCTGCGGAGGTGGCACAGCACTCTCCTGGCGCCGCTGAAGGCCTCTGTGGGCGGGCTGAGGGCTCTGGAGTGCCGACCGGTGGTGAGAGGGACGCATAGCAGGGGAGCCGCCTGGGTCGATGAAGAGAGAGAGTGGAAAATACAGCATCTACAGCCCGCCCCCTCCCTGCCTCCTTAATTCCTTGTACAATTGAATTTGAAAATAGCACTTAAGCGGGTGTTGTCTTTTTCCACTGGTCACTGCTGACTCATTCTTTCCTCTCATCCATTCTTCCTCCTCCATCATTCATCTACAAATGAATCTCTCTGGGCCTTTCTTAGTACGCTTCGTACGGTGAGTTCTTCTGTCCTCCAGGATGCATTAGATCTAATGGGGGATTATCCAATGCCAGAACTGCTAATGTGCAGTGGTGGACAAAGTGCTCAGATCCTGCCGGTTGAGGTGAAGCTAGTTTTAACTACTTCATTTACTCCATGTGTCTGGTATTTTAGTCCAGTTGTCCAAATCTATATTGATTTGTTTTACTTTTCGCTAATCTTTGTTTTTCTGTGAAATATTGGATAATTTGATCAGTTATTGAATGAAATGAAACCATGTTAACAACTCACAGGCATCTGAAACGTGACAGCAGACCCCAACTAGACAATGTTTTTTTGTTAAGGGATTCTAATAATAAACAACAGATTGTATTTCAGAAGCTTATATAGTTTTTATGTTAAATCTTAATTTGAAAAGTAACTGTAGCTTTCAGACAATTGTAGTGAAGAAGAAAGTACAATACGTCCCTCTGAAATGTAGTTAAGTAGCATAAGTAAACTACAAATACCTCAAAATTGTACTTAATTGTAACTACAGTAATTTAAGTTAATTGATTATTCATTCATATGTTCATATGTGCAATAATTTTCAGTTAATCACACAGAATGCAATTCAAGACTAAAGAAGGTCACTGGATTTACTGGATGGCAGCAAATAAGAGTGAAATGTGTGTCTGCAAACAACGACAGATCATGTCAGACTGAGCTGGATGTTGTTTTCTCTGATAAATATATAGACACTCGTATTGATATTCATTTAAATAAATATTACGTCCGCTTCCTGTCCTCCCTCTGGAGTTCTTCTCACCCGTGGGTCTGCACTCTCTCTTTTTCCCCCATTGCATCCCCCATATCCTCCCTCTTTCTCCTCCTCACCTGTATGAAATGGGCGTTGTCTTCAGTTTGCAGGAGCTGACTGATCTCCTCGTCTCTCCTCCTCAGCTCCTCCAGGTCTTTCTCCAGCACCTCCATGTCTCGCTCGGCCCTCCCCACCACCGCTCGCTCCTTCGCCTCCAGCCTTGCTCGAACCTACGACACACAAGTAGATGTTCTGATCCAAAGCGCAGAAATGACACATAAGAGTGTAAAAAGAACTGCGTTGAGCTACACACAGCTGTACTGATCCTTTTACAGCAAAGTTGTAGTACTCTATGGTCATAATGCCACTTCTGAGTCCTTCCAAGGACAGAACTGTGGGTCAAATGCATATGTAAATGTATATACAGTGCTTAACAAATGTATCAGACCCCCACCCAGTGTAAGGTGTCCTAAATGAACAGTATTGCTGATGACCAAAATATTTGATGTCTCTGTAATGGTTAATCCACCAGTATGTGCAAGCCGAGCTCTTTAATCAAAATGATATCTTTAATGCTAAAATATAATTATTGTTGTTATCCATGAATTTTCACTGTTTTACAAAAAAGCAGAACAAAAGAGTAAAGCATATTATTATTTTTTGATTGAGATGCCAAATTACAGTTATTTACTTGCATTCCTGAACAGAAACATTTGTTTTGTGGTTGCGAGAATGCAAACTGTCATCATATCATCAATATATGTGAATAAGGACTACTTAGTTGTTCCAGTTTGTTATTTGCCTAATAAATAACAATACAATTTTTAGTTTGAAACAAGTTTTTGACAGATTTCTAAAATATGTGTGTTTTCTCATTTTTATGACAGGTGGTCCAATAAATTTGTTAAGCGCTGTATATACAATTTTATTTTGGAAATCACAGTCCCAGCCCACTTCTGGGTTAGCTCCTGTTCCTGTTTTTGAGATGCGGAAACTGGCATTTTCTGTTACATTGGTATTAACTAGTGTTATTTTAACAAAGATATAAGAATTACTATTTTGTTAGCATTGTTAGCATTTAACAACTACAGTTGCCATTAACCTCCTCAGATCAGTTGAAGTTTATTACTTTTGCAGCTACTGCTACAACTGATACGTTGTGGTACTATTTTAACGTCTACGAAAAGAGAATCTCTGTTATCATTACGACTGCTGCAACTATTGGTAACGTTATAGCTCATACTTCTAGTCGCTGCTCCTCACCTCTGCCTTGGTTTTCTCCAGGCGGAGTGCCATGTCTGCAAACAGAGCTTCACTGTCCTCCAAAACAGCCGACGCTGACACCTGAAACACACACACACACACACACACACACACACAGACAGTAGGCAGAGTGGAACAAAGTAAATACTTAAAGACACCATGAAGCAGAAAATTCAAACATTGAGGAAACTGTCACTGTCTAAGAAACGGTGAATCTTTAATGGCAGCTTCATCTACTAAAGTACACATGAAAGACAAAACTCCAAACAATAAATTACAGTTTTTCACATTTGTTTTTATACGATATCCCATCAATAATATTTGATTGTTGTACAGCTTAGAATGATGTGTTATGTCCCACCCCACCATCCTCCAGCACGAATAATGTGAGATTAAGTGAGTAAAGTTCATTGTAACTTGAACATGTGTTGACCTACACATTGTCTCTAGCCTGTGAAAAAATCCTATATATCCTGTGTTTCCAAAATTACCTTTTTGACTTAACATTTTTTCAGAAAATCAAATTGAGCTTAAGAGGCAAGAAAAAACTCTCAACCCATAAAGAAATACTTATTCCTTCAGTTAAACATGACCTTCATTGGACAGCGACAATATGGCACGAACCTCTGCCATCTGAGCAGTGATATCCAACATCTAATAACATTTAGTGAGCTAACACAACAGTTTTCCAAGAAGCCAGAGCAGCCACAAGCTGGATTGTGAGGGGAGGGAGAGGAAAAGACGTTCCTGGAAGGCCGAAGGAAGTGGCTTAGAAACTGCACCTTAAATTAGCTTCACAATGGAAACAGATACAACAGCTCTGATTATGTAATCCTTTATCTCATGTGCTTTACATAGCACACACCACACTACACTACTGCATATATGGCATCAAAGTAGGGCTGCATGACTGGAAATGAATTACTTTTCTCAATGTTCACATTTATTAATCCATCCCTGGGAGAAAAACTACTTGTTGGAGAGAAGACTTTAGTCTCATGCTGTACTTAATCAAACTATAATAACTTCGTCATAACTAATGATAACTGAAATAACTTGATTCAAACGCACAAATCAATCAAAACCGCTCACGAGAGATCACTGTGATTTGTTAAATATGAATATAAATAAGCAGTATAATCACAGTTTGCTCAAAATGAACAAATTGGTCAGACAGTTGGAGACAGAGGAGTGTCCTCAGACAGTGATTTAAACCTTGTATGCATAATGATTTTCACCAGAGAAATACTGCAAAAGTCAGAACATATCTTTCCCTTTCTGATGCACGACCAACGCGTGAATAACGTTGGTGTTCTCGTCGTCTATCTCAATGCTCTTTCAACTGGATTACAAAAAAACAAATCTGCTAACGGACTTCAGCTGCCAGTTTTAACAAAAACAAGACAAAGAGAGCACCGGCTTCCTGCTTCTTTCAGAATCGTATTACTAGTTTATGAGGCTCTGAGTGGTTTAGCATCTCCATGCGTAGTCTCTATACTTAATTCCTTTAAGAAACATTTTCCAAGACCTCTTTAATCTTTGCTTTTATTGAAACTTACAGAAATTTAATTTATGTGTTTAAATGTTTTTATATACAATTTGATGTAAAGCACTTTGAGCTACTCTGCATGTAAGGAAGGAGTTATACAAACAACGTTTATCCTTATTAATCAAGTTTAATCAGTTGTGGAGACCAACATCGTTATTGTAACTATGGAAGTTAAAGTCACTCCAAACAACAACTGAGGCATGTTTGCTGCTCCGTGCTTTCTTTAGGGGGTGTTGGATGACAACAGGTAGTATGCTCCAGGTATATTCCAGGTGTACCAGCTGATCCCTTAGTAACATCACTCAGGCTGATGATATCACAGAACTATACAGTTACCAAAGAAGAAGAGCCATCTTGTCTGTGTGTGTGTGTGTGTTTGAGTGTGTGTGTCACCTTGAGGGACTCCAAGCTTTGCTGAAACTCCTCCAACTCTCTCTCTCCGCTCCGTGTCCTCCCCTGAACTGTCCTCTGAGACTCCTGGAGCTGAAGCTGAAGGACACACAGACAGTTATTGGACAGTAAGACAGAGGCGGCCTTCAGGTGTTTGAGAGGAGGAACTTTCACTACATCCTCTTATATGAATGTTTGTCCATTGGATGGAGGCTGTGTTAATGCACTGTACGTGCTTTATCTCTTACAAAAGAACATAATTATTAAAAAATACTGTACCCACCAACGCCATAATGGTGGATGCTGTGATACTAACATCATTCTGAACTGTTTTGATTACTGTTTGTTATTTATTTGACTATTTAATTGACTCAAAAGCAGCTAATAGAAAATATTGTGGGAATCAAAACAAATCTGAAACTTTAGTTCAGCACGATGAACTCAAAAACATATGAAGGAACAGCTGAATGTGAGTCAGTCCAGGCCGCATTTTGTTCTTCTTACACCTATAAACCGTGATGGTCTAAAATAAACACTAAACTGGTAGATTAAATGAATTCACTGGCCGTGTCAGTTTCCTACATGGGTTTATTTCGGGTTGTCTCGCATGGATCAACACAGTAAGTAACACACAACAGCGGGTCTGGAGGGGGGGTTGTAGTTACACAAACCTGCACGGGGGCCACAGAGAAAACATCTGAGAAGCTGGAGTCTAAAGTGGTATTCTGGAGTCTACATATCAGATGTATTGATCAGAGCTTTTTCCATTTGAGAATTAGTGAAACTCAAATGTAGGGAGTTTGGGAGCCTCTGCTCTGAATGAAATGTACCTGAGCATCTCTAACATTAGATAAATGTGCTCACCCAGAGTTTACATAGTTTAAGAGACCTGGGGGTCAGATTCTGGAGCCCTCCTCCACTAGACAGACTTTGGGAACCATCAGTATCAGCTGATTGGGAGTCCTACATCTGTAATCTGTCATGAAACCTCAAGCGGGTGTCTGTACCTGTCTCCTGGCTCTCTGGGCGTCCAGATTGTGCACTTCCTCCTGGTCCGCCTCGCACAGCAGGCAGTCCCCGCTCCACTCCACCGCGGCCTCCGCCTCGGAGCCGCCCCCAGCGGGCTCCAACCCCAGGCGGTGCTGGGCGCACAGCCGCTCCGCCAGACACTCCACCGCGGCCACCAGCTTGTGCCGCCGCAGCGTGCCGACTTCCCGGTGCGGCAGGAGGTGGAGCTCGCAGAAGGACGCCAGACAAACCAGGCACGACTTGACCGCCCTCAGCTTGCTCTCCACCGGGCAGAAGTCGCACGGCACTTCTCCGAACCCCCCCAGGTAAAGCTCCGGCGCCGTGACCATCTCGCTCAGCTTGAGTTTGTCGACGACCTCGGCGAGCACCGTGTTCCTCCGCAGCACCGGCCGGGGGCTGAACGTCTCCCGGCACTGGGGGCAGCTGAACTGGCCCGAATCCGCCTGGTCCCAGTAGTTGTTGATGCACGACATGCAGTAGGTGTGTCCGCAGGGGGTGGACACCGGGTCCTTCAGGATGTCCAGGCACACGGGACACCTGAACTGGCTCTCCGTCACCGAGATGTTCGCCTGGGCCATCTCTGCGATGGGGAGGGCGGGGTGTGGGGGGGTCTGCTCTGATCTCCGGTGGCTTCTGATCCGCCTGTTGACTCCGCTGTTGTTGATGAAGAAGCTTTTCCTGACTCGCGGTGTGTTGTTGTGAAGGGGAGGGGTCAGGATACAGGAATAGCCCTTCCGCGATGTCATCCAGCGCGTCAGGGTGCGACGGTCTGCTGCCCTCTGCGCTGTCTTACAGACACCTGAGGGCTTTAAAGGATCAGTTCGCCCACATGGCACAAACACAGATAGTTTTGGTTTTATGTGTCCAGTTTCCCCCCCCCCCCAACAGATGCTGCACACATCTGTCCCTGACACTTCTGCCTCCAGCCCAGTTCAATGGAGGTGAATGGAATTTTATTTATGACATTTGAAAGTTTTAACAGCAACATGTCTCATTATAAGGCTTCGTGTGCAAAGCAAAACTTGGCAGGTAAAACTTTAAAACTTAATTTTAGAATCTGTGATGATAATATTATTCCACAGGTGTCTCAGTTCATTTTCTTCTTCTTCCCTTTATTTTTCACATTGTCTTCTTATTTTTTCTTATAAATTTCATCTCATGTATTCTTTATTTTATCTTTTTTCATTGTGGGGTTTTGTCAAACGGTTGTATTTCGATTTCTGGTTGTTGCCTCCTGTGTCGACATTGTCTTATTTATGAGTACAGCATCTGTGAATAAAGAAATCATTGTGTGAGCAGGAAACTGTGCAGCCTTTCTGTCGTGATACTAAAATGACCGTAGAAGGGATGGATAGAAAACAGTAGCATGAATACAATATACTGTAAACCAATACAATAGCCCTGCAATAAGTTCTTCTTTTTGCTCATTTTCTTAACCATATTATTAATCATAAAATTATTGTGGTGTTTTTTCTTTTTCTCTAATGTTGATATTTATGTATTTTTTCACATTAAAGGTCTTGGAGTTTTGGAGCCATGCTGCAAATGTTTAAAAACGACATCCTCACTCAGAAATATTGTGATCTGACTGCAAACAAAGAATGAGTGAAGATCTGAAACAACCTCTTACTGGATTCCCAACACCAATTATACACACAAGGGTTAAATATTTCAATTATCCTACTTAAACATGACAGCAAGACTGACTTTATTTAGTCACATGGTTGTTTACCTCACAGCCACTTAATGGAGATACTTTAACCTTTCATCATTGCCTAAGTGTCATCCTGTGAAGTCACTTTTGGTCTAAAATATGAAATGTGAAAATAAATGTTCACCTTAAACATAAAAAAAACTGCTATGTGCTCTGTTAAGTCTTTAAATATCGTTCAGTGTCTCAGATCTGGATGCTGGTAGCAACATGCTGCAATTCCTCCAAGCATTTAGGATTTTAAAATAAAGACAGATTTCCAGCAGGGACAAGAGCTGAAATGCAACATGGCTGAATTCATCAGCAGTCCAACAAGGACAAGAGACAATAAACTGTGTATGATGCATGTCTTATAACACATATAATGTATTATATATTATATTAAATACATGTATAAGTTCTATTTTCACACACCGTATTCTTGTTGTTGCATATTATACGATTGTGTGGAGAAAAGTTGTTTGCAAGTCAAATACTAAGCCAACTGTTGTCACTTCAACGGGGTGATATTGTGAGAATGTGTAGTTGTGTCATCTGTCTGAGCGTTATAAGAATCATAACGCCCTCTGCTGACCAGTTCTTGTTATAAAAAATACATACATATATACAGTATATATATATATATATGTATTTCTAAGAGCAAAATCACAATTATTCTGTTTATGTGCATGTTTTTATTTCACACTGGCTTTGGCAATGTAAATGTCTGTTTCCCATGTCAGTAAAGCCCCTTTGAATTGAATTGAATTGTATGCAATACATTTGTATTATTCTGAACCATGTAAATGCTGGAATTGAATCGATAACCATGGCGATTTTACTGTCATATGGACATATTTTTTTATTCACAGCTGGATGTTCATAAGACATCTGGATGGGTGGGTTTTTAAAGCTTCACTGATTAAACGAACGCTCCACCAATTGTGTCAATTCGGAGACAAAAACTGAAAGACACGGGCATTTAAGAGGCAGAGAGGGGCTGATGAAAGACTCGTTGCATCATGGGAAGCTGTAGGATCAGGCTTGCGGAGGGTGACACCTTAACAGGGTATAAAAGTCCAGATGTCTTTGCCTCTGAGGCATCAAGTTTGACCATTTTTCGAAAAAAAAAAATATTTTAAATATGTGACCATCTGCCAAATAATAGTGCTTAATCTTTTTAAACTGCTCTTGCTTGTCTCACCAAGCTGAGAACGTACACAATTTGAATGGTTACTTATGAATGTTATTCGAGTTATAAGTTGTCTCGGAGGTGTTCTGTCATCCTGCACCAGCTCTGTGAATTGAATTTCAGCAGCAGTTCAGAGGGAGATTGAAGGTTAAGAGGGGGGATTTTCAGGTACTTAAGCTTTGCTCTGACTGAGGAGCCATATCGCTCTCACACACACACACACACACACACACACACACACACACACACACACACACAGGTCACTTTACCTGTCTGTGGAGTTAAGCGGTTTCCTCTGTGAGGTTTAGTTTGTCAGTGGGACCCAGGATTAGTGCTCCATGTCCCCTTATATGCACCGATACTTTTACAAAATAATTTCTAGGACGTAAAACAAGGACAGTCATAAAACTTTTACAAATGACATGTTTCACACTTAAATACAGCCATTAAATAATGGTTACATCTAAAAAAAAAACTTATGTTTATGTTGTTGTTATGTTGTAGTTGGGCGTATCAGACAGCGTTAAAGGGCAGTAAAATCTCCTGCAGCCCTCGATCTCATGATTTCCTCACTTCTGTCATGTTTCTCCAATCCCAGTTCTTGAGTGCAGTCCAAGTCTCTGTCTGACTTAGAGCTAAGAGGAGGCTGACAGACAAAGCCCTGAAAGGGGGTCTGGTCCCTCGACTCCTCTGGCCCTTTGTTCAAAGTCGGGCTGTGATGTACTTGCTGTTTTAGAAAGGGCCCTTTTCAGCTAGGCCGTAAGGTGATCCTAGGCCTTTCCTAGCCAGGGTGTGCCCCGGGCGTCTCTGGTTTACCTGCGGGACCAGGAGGGGTGGGGTGGGATGCGGTGGGGTGGGGTGGTCCTCCCTGGGCCTGGTAGTAGAGAAGAGGGTGGAGAAGAGGAAAGCAGCTGGTCAGTGGAGGAGGGAGAGAGGGAGACGTAGAGAAGGGAGGTAGGGATGGAGGGATGGATGTAAGGCGAGAACGCTGAGAAAGGACAAATAAACAAAGGTGGCGATGAGGGTCTGAGGTGAATTAATTGTATCAAGCTCTTTCTCTCTTTGGTGAAGGTCTCCAGAGACAGCAGCACAGGGAACAGTAGACAATGGATACAACATTGGACTACTAAAGACCAGCTTACAGAGACCTGCAGCTCTTTAAGAGTCAGCTGGGTAACACGTACATTTCATGGGTCCTTTACGAAAAAACAATCACACAGGGAGACATACAGGTACAGGCAAGTAAACCGGAATGCAATGAAGCAATGCAGCATGCATCTCTGCAGATCTGTGATTAGTGGCATGTGAAATGCAATGCCTTCTTTGACACATTTTTAATCATTTGTACCAAAGGCTATAGCATCACCGGTCTGTCTTTATCCAAGACTAAGAGCCTTCAGCCACACTACTGACTCTGTGAGGCTGTACACAGTAGTGCTGAATGCTAATGTCAGCATGCTAACAAGCTCACAGTGCTTACATGCTGACATTTAGCATGTATAATGTTTACCGTTATGTTTAGTATGTTTGCAGGCTAATATTGCTAATTAGCACTACACACAAAGTACAGACATAAATTAAAAATTGTGACCTGATGGTTTTGCTTGAAGAAGAGTCACAGAATCACCAAAATCATTTGGATAAATCCTCTGGGAACCATGAATGGTGCCATCCATCAAGTAGGTGTTCAGATATTTCCCTATGAACACTATGACCTGCTGGTGGCGCTAGAGGAAGAGTTAGGGTATCCTCAAAGTCAGCAGAATTCATCTTCTGGAAACCATGAATGTCTGTACAAAATGTCACGGCAATCCATCCACAAGTTGTTAAGATATTTCACTCTGGGCCAAAGTGGTCCGACCGACTGATGCAATATTGGCAGAGTATGAACCTTTAGTTTTGGAAATTCTACGAGCAGTCCTTCACCGTCACCCTCGAGCAATATCTCGCAGTTCATCTTCATGTTCCCAAGGAGACAAACCCTCTTTCTAATGACCCCTTGGACTTTATGTCAAAGCAGGGTTAGGCTTTACACTGATGCTTTAATTTTACTCCCCATGAGGACTCGCTCAAGGACACAGTGTTAATCCATCAGATAGTGTTTTTTTCCTTTATGGCATCTTCATCATCAGTCATGTTGCGACATTTAACAAATTTGCTATCCTTAAATCTATCCAGATTTTCCAGGATTATCCACAAACTCACATCAATTCAGCTTCTTGAGAATGAGAAAAAAAGAACATACAGAAGTGATTTATGACCATAAATAATGTAGGTTATTTTTTTCACTCTCCAATTTACAACAGTAAAGTGCACCATACATGAGACTCAGCGTATTGTGGGTTTGGCTCCTGACATACTGTTTCCTTTCAAAATAAGATGACCACTGTTAAAAAAAACAAATGATGCCTACTGTTTGCTGACATGAAGCTTATTGCCAGTAAACCTACCATTAACATTATGAGTCATCTGTGTTTTTTTGCTTTCGAAACAGCTCTTTGAGGATATTATCAGTTTGAAATATTAACTGAATCATTCTGGGAGGCTTTTTTTTTGTTGCAAAACAGAAGAAAAAACTTTAATGATCCCAAAAATACAGAATGTTTCTGGATACAGCTGAACCTCTCAGAAAGCTCTGAGTGCCGAGGAGGAAGGAAGAAGGCGGAGTGTTTTACTGTGGTTTGTTTCTGGCTGAGTGAACACATGACACCAGGCTCAGTGGGATGTGATAAGTTGTCTGGTGTATGGTTTGTGATTGATTCTCATTTTGTGAAATTTTGCCAGCTCTTCATATATATCAGTGGTTCCCAACCTGGGTATCAGGACCCCCCAAAAGGTCTAAAAAAAAAGAGTTATGAGACAAGAAAATCTGACATCTTTACTTTCTTCTTCCGAGTTTTAACTCTAGAAAATATTGAAATGTAAGAAGGCAACATCACTCTTGCTAAACACAACCTGTGCATGCAACCTGTGATTAGTCGTCGCGAGTAGGCATTGCTTGACAAGTTAAAAGGGCTGCAGCCTGTGCAATATTCTGCATTTAGGTCAGAAAAACAACAAAATCAAAATATACCCTTTGCTTCTATTTTCATTCTTTGCATTTCTCAAATCATCCCACATTTGTCAGCAATGTTCAGTCTTGTGAAATCCATCACAATGAAGGAATGTCTCAAACTAGACGCTTTATTGCTGGGTAGCCTAGAGATATTTTCATTCCATCATTTTAAGAAAAGAATGAAATAGGAAGATAATCAAGAATAAAAACACAATTGCTCTGCATATAGACCTAGAAAAGACTTGTAGGCCTTCAAGACTAAAGACACTCTATAGACACGCTAATCTACTGCTGATTGGCTGAGGGACACTTGGTAATTAAATCATCTGGATTTATCTCCTGTGGATCATGAATGTCAACCAATTTTCATCTCAATCTATAAATACTTAGCAGAGATACGGTATTTATAATTATGCAAAATACATACACACAAATACACGTGTGATGCACAACTGTTGAGCTTGACAGTTGACAAAACCATCTCAACTCATGGTCCCTTTACTTGCTTGTGGGACTGCAGACTATCACGCAGTCTTCATTAGCAGATGGAGTTCGTTTAGTTGTGACGGAAGTGTGGATGTTCAAACTTTCCATTATTTTGAGCACTTTTAGGACTTCTTGACAAGTGCTAAGAATAGTGGAAAGTTTGAACATCTACAGTTTCATCGCAATCGAGCAAACTCCATCTGCCGAAGAAGACTGTGTGATATGGTTGAAAGCTATTGAACAAGCGGACAAAAGTGTTTGTTAGTTGTTAGTATAGTAATTGGTGTGCTCTCCAGACTCCATTCACATAAATCGACAAACACAGACAAAAGCTCCCTGTCATTATCAATAGTACAAAACATGAATTATTTGCAAATATTTCTCTATTGCATATGTGGCTCTGGTTTATCTTTATATTTCAGAATATGTTTAATTGAGAATATTTGGATGTAATAATTAGGAAACCATAATATATAACATCCTGTTGAGTGTCCTTGTCACATGTTATGTGATGCATTTTTAACCAGGACTCTCAAATAAAAGCAGATTGTAACCGGAAGTATACTATCATTTTCACTGTTATAGTTTATTTTGAAATCTATGCCAGGAAGTGCCGTCGTATGATTTCGCGCAGCTTGACAGCGGTGACCGTGTGTGGGCAGAGCTGCGACTTTGACTCAGAAGATGAGAGGAAATCAGTCTCGTCGTGCAGCTGGAGTTTATTTCAAACTTTTCAAACTTATTATTAAATGATTCTGATAAAGTCGCGCAAAGTGTATGAACTGATTAATGAGGACCGCCGATGATAACGTTGTAAATGAGACGGAGAGGTGATGGAGGAGCCGCCGCGACATTAGACCACAACACACGAACATGAGGATTTTATATGAGGTTTTAATGCTTTATGGAGTCTGAATAACTTTTGTCTACCATGCATAAGAGATGGATACGTCGGAGGTTGCCCGTCTTGATTTTCACCTTCTTCATCATTCTCTACGTGGATTTTCAATTACGCACCAGCAGCCTTCCCAAACTCAGTGTGGTCCACCATCCGTCACCCGGTGCGCTTCAACGCTCCATCCAGCAGGCTCTGTCCCCGGCCAAGGACGCACAGAGCCCGGCCGGCAGCAGCAGCAGCAGCAGCAGCAGCAGCAGAGGGGGTCACCCGGTCTCTGAAGGCGCGCATGTCACCCAGCCGCCGCTGAAGCTGGAAGACATCTTCATCGCTGTGAAGACCACCGGGAGGTTCCACAAGACGCGCCTTGCGCTCCTTTTGGAGACGTGGATCTCCAGAACCAAAGCGCATGTGAGTGTCTGGTGTGTCTGTGCTGTTATGGGCTGCTCTGAATATTCCTGCACTTCAGACACTCAGCTGTTGCTCTCGATAGAAGGGTCACATCCCCAGCAGAACTCCACCAGAAGCTTCATCAGGTCCGGTCACTTCTACGCCGTTAAAGTTGACTGTGACCACAAAATAAAACCATACTAGAAAAGTCCTGAGAAAAAAAGGAGCTAATATAGTAGATATTATTACTTTTATTATTACAGTCTACAAGTCTATGTTCCTATGTCTTAATCACAGCAGACTTCGAACTCCAGAACTGTTTAAAGTCATTATATTATGAATTTATTTCATTCAAAAAATGTAAAATCGGACTCCTCATTAGGCCTACGGGAAGACATGTGCTGTAGGCCAAACGATGAAATGAAAGCATTCACTTCCTTCTTGCTCTAAAGCTGCAGGTCTGATGACTGATTAAGTTTACTTCCTGAGTGATTTGGTTGGTCAATTTACTGGCAACTGATGTAAAGTAGAGAAACACTGTAGAGAAAGCCTGTTGAATCCTTGGTGAAAAGGCACAACTTCAACTGGTTTTCTTACTTGTACCCGTAACATTTAGGGGGTTGTCGGGGCGTAGATGGGTTTTCCAACTCAAAAATGTAACTGTCATCACTGTTTGAGGGTTTAGTTTGTTTTAAAGGCTCAAGTGAAGGTGGGATTGGGTATCGTAGTCAGTTCTTTGTGAAAGATTTGACACGAGTGAGCGTTTGAGGCTCAGTCAGAAGGTAAAATGAACAGATCATCCCAAGATTTTGAGTGCTGAATGTCAGCAGCTCCCTATCTTCTCTTTCGCTTCAATGTTGAATTCAAAGGTGTTTTATTTGCATCAAATGCCAAAGCGACTCTGACAGATAACCAAAGTCTAATCAGATTGAACGCCTTTACCAGGAACATTTGTTTATCTCAGAGTTCAGCATCTCTGATCTGCTGAGCTTTGATTCGTCCAACCTGGCTGGTAAAATCAGATTTGAGTTCATCTTCAGGATCAACACGTGTAAAGGATTCTGAGTTGGTAGCGTCGGCCCAGAAAGGATCACTGACTTACAGGGCTGACGGTTCTGATACTCACAACAATGACTTGCTTTCAGTATACGTGCTTTTATTTAAATGACCGCTTTGTAAGTAACGTGACGACTAACACTTGATTTCATTGCGTCCATGTTGTGGTTAATGAAACAGAGTTCAGTTCCGTTTTTTGAAACAAGTGAAACAGACGAACAGGGAGATGTTGAGAGGAAGCGTTCATCCTTCAGCTTCTCGATTTCTGTCTCACAGTGCAGAGAGACTTTTTAAAGAAGTGCTGATGAAAGTAGGAGGCGTTATTTTAACAGTGAAAGAGGAAGATCACAATTCTTTTGTTAATGTTCATGTTTTTATTTCACACTTGCTTTGACAATGTAAATGTCTGTCCACACACAAAAGTCCGAGACCACATTGAAAATCTCAAATGTTTTCACGTAAACCTGGAAATAATCACAAAGTTTGAGGATTCAGGAACATTTAAAAACCACAAGAAGTTATGACGTGTAAAATGAAGAAGAAATATTTAGATTCTGCACTATTTTTAGGTCTGAAATCAAATTTAAGCAAATTTGCACCTTGCACTCTGTGACATCACAAGAAGCCCTTCGGATCATGCTGGGATAACATGGGTCATCAGGTTTTAAACAAACTTGGAGAGTCCATGCCAGCTGGAGTGCATGCTGTCACTAAAGCAAAAGGGGAACATACAAAATACTAAGAATTTCACTCAAAATATTAAGCTCATATTATCATTTGTAATGAAATTACATTTGAAACAAATGCAAAATAGAAGTATCTTGACTTGTGGTCTCAGACTTTTGGACCCCCACTGTATATACATAAGAACATGAACACACAAGTGCAGAGGCAGCATGACAAGAAAACACACACACACACACACACACACAGGAAGCTGTGCAGGCAGGTTGTCTGGGTTGAGGGGAAGCAGCCGCCGTGTAGCGTCTCTGTTAACAATACTGAAACGGAAGCTGGTCATAGAACAGGAAGTGGAGAGTGCAGATTGCAGAACAGAACAAACCTCATTTTAGCTCCACCCACATTCACACACACTCACAAACACACACACACACACACACACACACACACACACACACACACACACACACACACACACATCACAAGACTTTGTCCATTATACAGGGTGAAAAGTCATTTCTAACCAGCTTGGCAGCTACTGTCACTAAATATCTAATCTGCTTAGAGCTGGAAACATGAGCGTTGCGACAGAAACTGTCCCCTAACAACAATTTATTTTGGGGCCCTGGAACAGTAAATATATACCGATAATCCCCAACATGATCGAGGGCCCCTTTCAGCTCCAGGTCCCCTGAATCACTTTCCATCACATCCTACAGCGTCGAGGTCAGAAATGATCTTATAGATGGACTCAAGTGGACCAAAGGCGAACATTTTAAAGTATGATCATCAGAGGAAACTTAACTTAACATTCATGCTAGCGGTTCTGTGATGCACAGTGGTTCTTTGAGCTAAATGCTAATGTCGGCATGCTAACATGCTTTCATTTGCAGTGCTGACGTGATGTTGTGATGATGTTCCGCAGGTGTATTGTTTATGTCCACCATCTTAGTTTAGTGTGTAACTGACAAACTGAAATTTCGCCTTGATGGTGGTTCTAGAGGCAAAGTCAGGGGACCGCCAAGGTCATTAGGATTCATCGCCTGGAAACCTTCAAAGTCTGTGCAGAGTTTTGTGCCAATCCATCTTCATTCTTCATTCACAGTCTCCTCACGGTCTTTGAAAGCCGCATTCCCGTAACGCAGCCAAGGAATCTCTGAAGTATTGATCAAAAACCTTATGGAGATATACGGCAGTCATTTTGTGCTGTGGTGCAGTACAAATCTTACTTAATGGCGCTTTAACGTGGTGGAAAACAAGCTGAGATTTATGCACGTCTACCTGACCTCAGAGAAATGTCCTCTCAAACTCTGTTTATGAGCCGCGCCGTGCTGCCATTTTTGTTCCTCGGGCCCAGGTTGACTGATCTCAGCGCAGGTAGTTTAGTGTAAGTAATGACCAGGGGAGAGGAAAATAAATGTGATGGTGGCCCTTTCTCATGGGGTTTTACTGGGATAGATGGTGGTGGTGGTTGTCTTGGTGATCGTGGTGAGGAGGATTGATCCAGGTATCTCATTACTCCTCCTCCTCCTCCTCCTCCTCCTCCTGCTGCTGCAGTGATGGACAAAGGTAACAAAATGACCTTTGGGAGGACAAGTGAGGGAGGAAAGAGCTCGATCGGTCTTAAAGATATTAAGAGTTGATGGATGAACTGGGGATGGTACAGTAAAACTGTGCTTAAATAGATGCAGATCCTTATAGAGTGCAGTAGAGAGAATATTATGGAGATTAGTCACTTTAATGTAGCCACACACACACACACACACACACACACACACACACACACACACACACACAGTGAGGGGCAATATTTTTCAAGCACACACAGCTTTGCACACACACCACAAATACACACACTTGTTTTTTGTTATTTGTGAGGATGCTCTGTTGATTTACATTAATCCCCTAGAAGCTTACGCACCATTCTTAACTCAAGGTCGACTTACTAGACTTCTATAGGAGCTTTCAGCCACATATCATGCTCCTTCACCACCACCTCGTAACAATGTTGAGTAGTGTAAGGGATTACAATTTGAAATTCAGTAATTACAGTGCCGTTATTAATCCCAGTAATTCTCTGTTAATGTGATAATTTGGAGGTCCCATTATTTGCGGTCTTACCGGGTGTTTGATGGAGGGTCGATGTCAGTTTCGGCTCTCTGTGACCAGTGGCATATATGTTAGCTTGATGAAGGAACTGTAGAAGTAGTTAGCCTCTTCCAAAAACTCCCGGAAACTCCAAAAATGGGAAGCCTATGTTCAGGAATCAGATGGTTTTGTTCAGAATTAGAGGATATGTGAACCCCACAGCTTCAGTGTGAGGCCTTCTGGATTGCCTTTGTTGGGGTTAGTTCAAACCTAGTTGTAACCATAAACCTAAAGCCAAGTACTAACCCTAACATCAATGATTAAGCTGATTAAGTGTTTTTGTCCCCAGATAAACAGGAAGTCCTCCCAATGTGAGTTTATGAACAGATTTGAACATCATAACTACATGCCTAACCTACCCCTTACCCTTAACCCGAAGCTAAACCTAATTCTAACCTTAAAGGCGTTTCTGGGCGTCAACCTTTGGGTAGTGCGAAGCCACCAGGTACCAGAACGTCAGCATGAAAATGGCGGACGCAGTGCTGAAAAAACGCAAATATAGCGAGGCAAAACACCAAGTGGGAAAAGCTCGTTCCAAAGAGTGAATCTGGGGTTGATCTTTCAACCGCTGGCGATCACTGAAGGAGAGCGACGCAGAGTCGACCTGTTTTCTGTTGGACAGGCAGGTGCTGCAACTGACAAGTCTTTCTCATTCTGCCTTTAGCCTTAAAACCAATTCTAAAAAGCCTTTCGAAGAAGTGAGGACTTGCCATGCAAGACTCAAAGCCTCAGGAAGGAAGGAGAACAAGCACCAACACGAACACATCTGGATGGAGCAGCAGCTCTGTCGCCCTCTACTGGAAGGCTGCAGAACAATTTCCAGTCAATTCCATTTCTCTTCTCTGTTCCTAGTCCTCTTTCTGATCTCTTGGACCATCAAAAGTTTACGAAATCAGAAATATTGCTGTGATCTACATAAAACAAAAAAAGACTACTTGCTTTTTTTAAAGAAAAGGTATCCCTGGGTATCCCTTTTTCTAATCTGATCATGTAATCCAGGGATTACAGTCATTAGCTGGAGCTGCCTGTCAGGCAGTCTGGAAAGCTTCTCTCTCACTGCATGTCTCTTAATCGTGCCTATGTCCATGCATGCACACACACACACACACACACACACACACACACACACACACACACACACACAGTGACACACACACTGACAGACACGTGTAAACTGACACACATATCATACATTCAGTGTCTCTGTATGGTGGGAAATTCAGTTTCACACCCTGCTCACTTCACACTCTAACCCTACTATCTCCTCTTTCACTATCTCTATCTTTTTAAAACACACACACACACACACACACACACACACACACACACACACACACTTCCGCCTGGGTTAAGTCACATCTCTTGCCTTTCCTGTCATTTGTGATTCACTACATATAAATACAACATTTTCATAAGATTTCAAATCATATTTATGTTGCATTCAATTTATTTTGTCTCTCTGAATTCATCCTCCATCATTTTAAATGCACTAATAATGCTGTCATGTGTACTTTTTCCTCATACTTTTGATTTGAATATTTCTACGTAACATTTCCAAATGAACACTTGTATTTTGTTCATGCCCAGAAACCATCTTTATGAACATGCTTTCAGTTGTTAATACTAACCCTAAATAAATGCCAGCTTCACATTTAAGTGTTTAGCTGACAAAAATGAGCTTTTGGAGAACAAAAGGCCTCAGGCTCAGACATTCCTCCGATTACTTTCATCTCAGTGTGACTAATATCTTATTGGCAAAGGCCCATGTGTTGTAGTCACTAGAATTCTTTAAAATGTATGCTTGAAACATTTTTGTATTCTCGTTTTCCAGCCAAAAACACAGGGAGACACATTAATAGATTTCCACGAGTTATGGTTTGTGTTTATCTCATCTAACGGATGATTTGTCCCACTCTGAGATTATTTAGTGCCTGCCTGGCAAAGAAAGTCGAACACGCCGCTCGGTTCAGCCTGAGGGGCTGCAGAGATGTGACGCAAGGGTTGCCTGTTCCAATCCCCTGGTACAAACCTCCCCAGCCTCTGTGGTTCATGCACCATACAGGTTTTTATCTTTTGAGTTAAACGTCTGCTGGATGAAACCGATGCAGGATGCCGACTGATTGCGGAGTTTCTGAAATGTTGGTGAATTTCAAAGGAATCGCGAATTCAAAAGAAGCCAAATAATAAATCTTTCAGCAAATACGTGGTATTTTATTTACATTTTAACCTACTTAAAAACTATTTTCTTGGATTATTTCTTTATCATATCTTTAGATTGACTCTGTGTGAGAGTTTTGTGTTTGTGACTTGAGAGATGAATAAAGACATCTGAATTGGATTCAGTTGAATTCTGAATTGAAATCTCAATAAAAAAGAATTAGATGGCATATTTCTACAACTATGTACATTCAAAGTTTTCCATGGCTTTAGTGGTTGAGTGCGTTTACAATTGTACACCACCAGAGGTCAGTGTTGTACTATCTATCTATCTATCTATCTATCTATCTATCTATCTATCTATCTATCTATCTATCGATCGATCGATCTGGTTGTAAGAACAGGATGTGACAGCAGTAACACCAAGGTGTTTGTGAGTGTGTGTGGTTGGAGTCTTATTTGACTCATATATCTGCCAAAGAACAAATTGACTCGGCCATATAGTGCCCCTCTGACCACTTTGGATCATAAATGTGTGTGTGTGTGTGTGTGTGTGTGTGCAATGACTAATGTCTTTAGCTCACAGTGGGGAACCTTGTTTTTGTCACATCGAATTTGCTCCATTGAAAACGATATTGATCCTGTGTGTATGAGCGTAGTTGTGTGTGTTCGCTCCTTAATGAAGGTGCTTTCAGGACGTTCTGTCACAGATGCGCAGAAGAAGAAGAAGGATTAAATCAAAGCTGGTATATTTAAATCCCTTTCTCTTTGTTTTTCTGTGCTTTTCTTTATAGACGTTCATTTTCACAGACGCGGAGGATGAGGATTTACGTTCACAGGGTAAGCAGCAATCTTGGATCTAATTTACACACAAAACCTTACAAAATGTTTGATTTAGATTAAGATGCAAATACTGTACGGTCAAAAGTAAGTGGACACTTTTGTATGTGTACTTTTAAGTGTGGGGCTGTTTTTCATGGCTAGGGATAGTCCCCTTAGTTCAAATTAAGACAAGTCTTAATGCTACAACATACAACAATATTTTAGACGTAATAATGTGCTTCCAAGTTCGTGGCAACAACATGTGGAAGGCCCCAGCAAACAAAGCCAGGCCCATAAATAGGTGCGGAAGACTGACCTGCACAGCCCCATCCAACACCTTTGGGATGAATTGACCCCTAAGACATACTGTCGGTCCACCTTTCAAACTTTGAAATCTAGCAAATAATAATAATAATAATTACAATAATAACAATGGCAGAGTTACCACTTCAAGTTGCCACCGTCAATTTTGTAGGCTGAAAAACTGTCACCGGCAGATTTTATCAGCCGCAAATAGCTAGCTTATTAAGCTAATGCTAACTCCACGAGGTTGGTTGAAAATGCTGTTTCTGCTGACTCTTTATAAAATAGGAATCTTGATAAAGGGGTATGATATATACTGTGCATGATATAATGCTAAAAGCTGCATGTCTCGAGTAAAAAGTTAGCATCCTCATTAGCTGATGATCTGTGGGAGATATGCAAACTAACAAACAGCATTGTTCTTGTATTGCAATTTAGAGCAAGTTAATCCCAGTATGATAAGGAATGTGAGATCAGACATATTTCATTTTAACGTAACGCAATTTGGCTGCTTAGCTTACATGTTGGACAAGCAAGACGTAGGTTACATTTATGCTTTATTGTTCACGTTTTATGTTTCACTTTTAATGTCACCATAGCCGCCAACGTCAGTCTGAGCTAATCATATGCCAACTCTTGGCTTTGGAAGTAACGCAAGTTGAGGTTTCTACTGCTGTTTAATCCATTCCTTGCACTCGTGCTCTTGTGTTTTTGGTTTTGGGAAGGCAAAAAACAAAAGACACCATCATTTTCTTTTGTAAAGTATTTATATACAGACAATTTGTCTATGCACACCACGTCAGCATGAGAAGAAATTAAAAATCTTTGCATTGCTTATTTTCTCTTTCTCACACTCCTTTATTTCTTTCTTTCTTTCTTTCTTTCTTTCTTTCTTATTCTCTCTCTGACAGATTTAGCATGAAAGTTTTGAAAGCAATGTTGCCAAAGCGTCAAATTACAATTCTCTCTCTCTCTCTCTCTCTCTCTCTCTCTCTCTCTCTCTCTCTCTCTCTCTCTCTGTCCAGGCCACAACATGGTGGTAACAGGCTGCCAGTCAGATCACAGCCAGCAGGCTCTGTCCTGCAAGATGTCTGCCGAGTACGACGGCTTCGTGGCCTCAGACAAGAGGTGAGACAGATTAAGGCCCGTCTATCTTCCTGCCCACACTGGATTTAAAGATCGGATTAAGATTACAAATTTATAATGATCACTGTGGGGAAATCGGGCCGTTGCAGCGTTGAAAGGAGAAATCAAGGAAGTAAATAATCTTCGAGGGTTACATAAGCAAATACACCGTTGAGAATTACAACATACAGACTTCGTACAGGGGTGATCTTTGAATGCCTTTGCTTTTTTCTTTTTCCACATCTTTGTTGGTGGAGGTTAATTCCACTAATTGAGTCTCTGCATGCACAGTATTTCCCAGAGATCACCTGTCAATCAAACAGTGTGGGAAATAGTCTTCCTTAGATTTTGTGTGGAAACATTTTAGGTTCTGTTCATTTCTGTGTGCATCTGCTTTGACTGTTCATAACCCATTTATTCTTCAGTTTACTCCAAACAAATGCATTTACCTTATTCTAGAAATATTAATATTAAAATGCATCTGTCCCTGTGTAATTTGGCATATGAAGATGTTACAAAAGTAATCAGAACTTCTGCCCATGTTCTGTGAGTGTGTTGCATATATATATATATATGTTGCTAATACATATGATATCGCTGTATTAGAATTTGTGATGCATTAATACGTAAGAATGTATTAGACAAAGAAGAAGTTAGCGACTAATAAGTGAACATAGTGGAGCATTTAGCAGCTAAGGGGAGGAGACCAAAATCAGAGCTAAAAGGAGGGTGAATATTGGACGTTCATTAGCCAGATGGACAGAAACACCACTTCTCCAAATGTTTCTCTATTTATTATTTATTGTTTTAAATAAACAATCAGTTATTTAGTTTAACTTAACTTAAATTAACCCATTTCCACAGCAATCATAATATCGCGACAGTAGAAGGAAAGCAGTATTTTGAGGAGGCCACAGCAGTATTAGATAATACAACATGCGTGATTCATTTGACTTGGTTTCAACTCATGACCCTGCTTGAGGCTGCCGCACAGTATCCTCGACAATGTGTTATATGTCACATTTCTGATTAGTGGAAAACATAGTGAGGCTCAACAGCTTGTGTTTGGTGTGTGACTAAGGCTTCGACTGCTGTCCTGTCATTAAGATGGCAGAGAAAATGAAAGAGCGTTACAGTTTGGCTCCGGGGCCCACTTTGTTATTTGGACTGAAGAAGGACATGAGGCTGTTTGCTTTGGAAGGAAGCCTTTTGTGTCATTTGTGCCATTAGGATGGCAGAGGAAACATCACTTCAGCTTGGTACCAGCAGCTTTGTAACTTGGACTCCAATGTTGTAGTAAGAGTCTGTTTGGTTTGGAATGAGGCCTTGACATCATGTCCAGTCATGGCAGAAGAAAATCAAACAGCTTGATCACTCACAGAGTATTACAGTGAAATTCACGCTATGAAGACAGAAGTGCCGTTGTTTTTCCTGTGTTTATTCTTTTACATTACAGACACAGTTGAAAGTTATAGGCTGGAAAATATATTGAATTAATTCGATTAAAAGTACAAAAAGTTTACTTTCAGTCTACGTACTGTAGATGGTATCTGGCTGCATTAGCTGTCTTGAGCCATGACAATGTTGTGAGTAGTTCCACTTTCTTTTAGCCGCAGTTTAGACTCCCGTCCCAGGTGTCTCCCGTCTCTGTTCACTCCAGGTCGACTCCTTATTGAGTCATGATCAATTTTCTGTGTGGGGGGGAAAAAAGTAGGCATCCACAGGTTTTCTGTTTTATTATCTCTGAGTCTGAACACAGTGTAGAAACAGAGTGGAAAAAAGCCTGAGAGCGAGCTGTAGCAACAGCCTGTCATCATCTAAAATAGATGAAAAGAGAAAATATTTGTACTGCCTTCTCTTTCATTCAGTTTTCTTAATCAAAAAAACACATCTGCTACGCCCGCCTACCTGACGCTACTGGTATTATAACAGGATATTTACCCTCGGTAACGGACACGCTGCTCGGTTGGGAAGCAGTGGCACTCGTGCGTAGAGTGTCAAATACATGGCATTCCTGGAATATAGTTTCAGCCTTACTCGAAATGATCATTTTACAGACATTATAACTAGGTCTGTTGTCATCTTTCTTTGTGAAATGAAGCCACGCATTGGACCGTTTCTTCCTCTTCGCCATGACTCCTTGTTGTTTCCAGCAGCGTAGATGCTCGAGTTTGACGCCATTGTTTAGAAACAAACATGCCGGCATCGATAAAAGGAACTGATGAGCTCGGAGGCGTACGATTCTGATGGATAGGACCATTTGGAGCCAGTTCTCGATTCCCATCCTTATTTGTGGTGAATTTAACGGTGACATTTACGAGGTGGACAGACTTACATAAGACTCCGCACGCTGATACGAGCTCTCAGTTTGTGTTTGTTGGTTACGAGAGTTGAAGCCACGGGAGTCGACGGAACAGAGTGTGGATCCTACTTTGTTCAGTCGGTCCCTACCTGCTGAGTAGCTAACGCTAGCCTGCCAGCTGTCTGCAGATATCAGGCGGATGTCTTGTCAGGAAACACAAACAACAGGAGGTGAATTGACATGCAGACTTTTCGACTCTATCTCTGCTGAAACTGATTAAAGTGGATGTGAGTTCTCTTAGATGAAGCATCTGGTTCTGACAGTCCATAGCTGTGTGGGATAACCTGGATTTTTTTTGAAGGCGCTTGACAAAGACAGCCTTGCCGGTGGTGCAGCTTTATAAAGTTAGTCCTAAAAAAAAAAAAAGAAATCCGCCCCAAGCCCGACTGTGTAAACCTGAGTTTAGAATATTTGATCACAAATCCAGGCAGATGGATTTGAGGAACTGTTCCCGGTGGGAGTCTCACATTTCTTCCTCGGAGCATACAGTAATTCAGTATAACAAAATGGAAAACACTGAGCTCAGGCACAATGATAAGGCAGAAACCTTTTGACTTTAAATGTTGACGTGATGCATCATCTACTGTAGTTCAGGCACTTTTCAAGTCTTTGGGAGTTGTTGGATTCATTCTGTGTGAGAATGAAACCAACAAGGAGGAAAATGAGTGTTCAAATCTCTGATCTGCCTGGCTGCAGACATCAACAGGAGGACCGGAGAAACCCAGACCATTAAATCAAACACCAGTGTATATTTTAACTGCATCTTTTGTCTGTTCTTCCCTCTGCGGGTCCTCAGGTGGTTTTGTCATGTGGACGATGATAACTACGTGAACCCGGAGGCCCTCCTCTCCCTGCTCTCGGCTTTCCCCCAGGACGGCGACATCTACGTGGGCAAACCGAGCCTGGACAAGCCCATCACTGCTCACGAACTCCTGGAGGGCAATGCGACGGTACCATACCACAGTGTTTATTTAATTTAACCCACACGGGAGCTTGTAGATTTCCTGGCAGGTTCAACTTCTTCTCAGACTGAAGCTGAAGAACATGCTGAGGTCATCAGCAAATAATCAGCTCTCAGTTCACTTCATGACTTCAAATGAACATTATATCTCTCAAAGTAAAGAGACAAATACAATTTGAAACGGTTTTCTACTGTGAAACACTTCCATTAACATTTTTAATGAGTCACTTTCACAAATACTATTTTTTTGTGAATTCAACAGTTCAAACGTGTCCATTTTCATGCTAAGAAAATACAATTTCTCAATGTTTCCCCAGAGCTTTTCCTCTTGGCAGGGTCGGAAATGCCTCTGAAACAGCATTTACACCACAGAACACTAAAACTCCCCTGAAACCTGTACTGAATTTAATTTATATGGACCGATAACTCCTTAAAGCAGGGTGACCCCTCCGTGATGCATTACTGTCTTTAATGTAAATCCACAGATTTCTTTTTTTCTTGCTGTTCTTCCTCCAGAGATTCTTTACCTCCGTCCTATTTCTGTCTTTTCACTAATAACTTATTTCTTCCTTCCCACCGAGACACTCCTGTGATGTTGTTCACCCACTGATTCACATGGATCCTTCCACTCCAACTTTTATGTCTTTCGCTGACTTCATTCTTTGCTTCCTTCTCTTTTCTCTTTTCTTCTTTCTTTCCTGTTTTCTGCTGCTGCTGCATGAACTCTCAAACCAAACCAAAGTCCCTGGATGTAGCCTTTGGACAGGTTAACTGCTGCCACACTCATCGTCACACCTTCCACTGTTTACTCGGGTTTTCTGTTTAGACGTGAAAACAATGTAAAACAATGAAATAGTCAGCAAAGTCATTCATCACATTTAAAAACAGTTCAAAGTTCAAAGGTCAAAGGGCATTTTCAATGGACGTTTTGGGAAATAATCTTGGCTGGTCTACAGAGTCATTCTGGAACACCTTTAGATGTCGTCAGTTTTCCCTCATCGAGTATGATTGTCGTGATTGTTAATGATTGAAGATCCTCCGTTTCGCTTGTTGGAAAATAAAATGAACCTAAATAAAACCCCCTGATTTCCTCCCACCTTCTTTTCATGTCCTGAAAACTATTATTGCTGGCTGAACAGACCAGCTGGTTTGGTTTATCTCTGATATCACAGCAGTCACCTCGGTGGAGACAGTTTCAGCACCTGAGGAGCTGCTGGAATCTGTGTGGATTGAACATATTGCGCTTGCGGTACGAATTGAATTACGTTTTAAACTTTGCAATAGGTAGTCCCATCCTCTTCTCGCTTTCCTTTTTTCTGTCACCTCTTTTTGATGCTCTGATGCTCCTCCGAGGACACTAATGAACTCTAAAACAAAGCCGAGGCCTTCTTTTATCGGTTTTGTGCCTAAAATGCAGCCCAGCCAGGTTAACCACAGCCATTCAAAATCCATACTTTCCAAATCCATACTCACACGTCCATTTTTGACTCCCATCACGGCTGACGGGACATGAGGGGAGGATGCAGTCATGGATGTGTGGACGTACAGGAAACGTGTAGCTTTTGTTCACATGGGAAGGATTTTCGGACCCAAGTGGATCAATGAGTGATTAGTATCTTGTTGGGATATTGATTGGTGGTAAAACACACACACACACACACACACACACACACACACACACACACAATGACGAAGACTCCCCGGGGGAAGGAGGTTGTCAAACTGCAGGAGGTCGATAGTTTGTTTTTGGATTATGCGTACACACACACACACATACACATACCTGTGTGAATAGCTGTGTGTGTGTGTGTGTGTGTGTGTCATTGAGTTCATATGCTTTACAGTAGAATTAATGTTCCTATTGAGTTAAAGTGCATCCGGATTCCAGCAAGCTCTCTGAATAGCATGTCATCCCCTCTCTCCTCCTCTCTCAGCCCTTTTCAATCTCTCTCGCTCATTTCTTGAAATTACTCTCTCCATCTCCTTTGTGTCACATTCTGCACTCTGATTGCACCCATTTACACTGGAAAATAGATCTTTATTTATCTTTGCTTCCTAACTCTTTTCCCTCTGTCTTCCTTTCCTCCTTCCTTCTGTTCCCATTGCTCTCTTTCACTTTTCTCTTTTTTCCTTTTTTCCCCCCCATCATCTCCATCCTTTGCTGAGGTTGGATGGGTGATGGAGAAAACAAAAACTAATGTCAGGCCCCTCCCTGTCTCCTCGTCTTTTTTTTCTTACATCTCGCTGACTATCTTTTTCGATTTCCTGTCACAATTGTGAGGCCGAGAGGAAGATGAGAGACGGAAGGAGGGAAAGAAAGGAAAGGAATGGAAACAAAAGGAAAGGTAAAGACAAAGAGCCAAAGGAAATAAATGGTAAGAAAAGGGAGGAGTGACAGGGTGGAAAGGAAATTAAAGGAAACAAAAGGAATGATCTTTAACGTAAAAAGGAAGGAAATAGAAGGTAAAGAGCCATAGAAATGCATAGGGGAAAGGATAAGAAAGAAATCAAGGAGGAGGAAGACAGAGAGGTGCAAACAACAAGGCAGGAAATGGGAAAATAAGGAACATAAGGAAGGGAAATGATAAAAATTTAAAGGAAAGTAATGGGAAGAAAAGGACAGAAGGAAAGTAAAGGGAAAGAAAAGAAAACAGCAAAGTGTGCAAAGTGGTTGAAAGGATAACAAAAGTAAAGGAAGGACAAGGAAAGAGTCAAAGAAAAAATTGGCGGAAAAACAAAAAGAGTAAACAGATTGAAAGAAAGTCTGCAAAATTGAAGGAAATGTTTCAACAGAAAAAATAGAAATGAAAGGGAAGGAAATTACAGCAACAGACATACAGCGTTGCAAAAGGAGCGAAAATACTCAGTCTACTCATTTGTTCAGTATTTATCGGTTGCTCTAAACTCCTAATCTCATTTCTGCGACTAACACGCAAACAAATCTCCAGATTTCCTCCTGTAAAATATCACCTAAACGGTTTATTCTGCAGGAAACAAAAACATAGCATCTGCTTGAGAAATGGCAGAGAGTTAACAGATAAAGACATGCAATTCATAGCTGGCTGTTTTGGAAAAGAGCGAACAATCAATACAAGTCCGAAGGGGAAACAGAGGAGAGGCAAAGAAAAGTATTACACTTTATTATTTGGGGTCAGTGAGCTTTTTTTCTTCTGTATTTCTTATCTTTCACAGACTCTGTGTGTCAGAGGGAAAGATACTGCGCCGGTTTGTCAAATATTTCTCTCTGTGTGTGTATATTTCTATACTTTTGTGAATACAGATTTTGCATATTTTTAGTATGGATTTGTTTCTTTATTCCCGTATGAAGATGGTGAGACATTATACTGTAGATGTGTGTGTGTGTCTCTATGTGTGTGAGGGGGAAACTCATTCACAAATGTTGTACAAGTCGTCTCCCCCTGTTTTCACAGAAAAACCCATATAGTGATGGTTTTGTAATGTATAGTTATAATTTATAACATTCAACATCTGGAAGGATATTATGCTGTTAAGTTTAAATATACACTTTGGAAAGTGGGAGCTGGCAGGCTAGGCTAACTAGCTTCCAACACAGTGCTCTCATTGAAATGAATGAGGAAAGTTTTTTTTGATGCCATGCAAGTCTTGGTTAAACACATTAATTCAAAACTAGAGATGGGAACGTTGTTAAAGTCTCTGTTAATATATGTGTGTGTGTGTGTGTTTTGTCACTCAGAGGGAGGTGCGGTTCTGGTTCGCTACAGGAGGAGCAGGATTCTGTCTGAGTCGGCGGCTGGCGGAGAAGATGGCTCCCTGGGCCAGGTAGTTACCAGCTGATCTGCACATGTGTGTGTAAATTGTCTTCATAGGGACTAAATGTCCAGATTAGTCAAAGTCAGAGACTCCTCAATAAACACAAAGATGAAGGTGGCATCATCTGCTCCTCCTTTAACATTCAATTCAATTCATACAATGCAATGTTTTTTAAAATGTACTATAACTTGGTGGCATGCAATGAAAATCAACTTGAAGAGACTTGCTTGAAAATAGGTCATCCATCACATTTAATTTCCCTTATTTGTTTTTGTCAAAATGATGCAATAGTTGCTCAATATTGCAGCTGAGACTAAACGTTATCCACAAATATCTCGCTGATGTGTTGAGGTGCTTGCCAGAGACTCCATCATTTTAGATTTGAAAGGCCGAAAAACAAACCTAAAAGACAAAAAATAAGTGAGCAAAGATGTCATACAATACATAATCTGATTTTCGATGACCTGTTTGGTGGCAAACTCCACAAAGTCTCTTTCCTGCAAAGACTTGAATGCAACAAACAGTCTCTTTCTTCAACTGCATTAATCAGCAGCATAACTCTGACCAAAAAATAAAGCTCACTAAATGTTTATGGTGATGAATCACCAATCTAAAGTAAGTTTCAGGTCTCTGCAAGTTTGTATTTATACTGCTCTCAAAGAACTGAGACTAATGGCTGCCCAGGGCTAGAAGGTAGGGAATCAATCTAGAAATTTACGGTGTTCTTTGGAAAAGGTCAGCAGGAAAGTAAATGCAATAAGTACTTAATGGGCCAAAACATGCAAAATCCCCGATATTGTCCATTTAGGATGAAAGTTGGGCAGTTTTTCTTTTAGGTAACTTCTCCTGTTATCACCAGAAAAAAAAAACATGTCTTTAGTCATGTGTATTTTGCCAAATGTAAATCTGAAGTCATTAATGTGTGTGCGTTGTTGTATGTGTGTATTTCAGCGGCTACCGCTTCGAGGAGACGTCGGCGACGATCCGTCTCCCTGACGACTGCACCGTGGGCTTCATCGTGGAGAAGAGGCTGGGCATCTCCATGGTCCACTGTCCGTTATTCCACTCGCACCTGGAAAACCTGCTACTCGTCAGCCACAGAAGCATACCACGCCAGGTAGTGACCCCCCCCCACACACACACACACACACATAGAAATGCATGCAGATGCACTTTTTCTGACGGTTGTGTGTGTGTTTTTTCCTCCACTGCAGGTGACTCTGAGCTACGGGATGTTTGAGAACAAGATGAACAGCATCGAGGTGAAAGGAAGCTTCTCTAAGAAGGAGGACCCCTCCAGGTTTGTGTGTCACTCCATCAACTCATGAATCAGGAGATATGAGGAACATTTCTCTGCCCGCATCATTCTGTCTTTGACGACCACTCAACCTTCAGTCAGCAGCTTTCCAACATTTTGGCTGGTGTCCACAGAATCAGATATGTGGGTATGATACATGTTTAGACCTGCTTCCTTGTGTGTGAGACAAGTACGGGCAGTTTCTGCGAACTGTCTGTAACTTCTGACGTGGAATTCATATATTAATATATTCTCCTGTTACAAAGCTACGAAAATAAATATGCATCATTCATCCATTCTTCAAAAAACACAACCTTGCTCAAGTTAATACAGTCATGGGTTCTGCTGCTGCAGCCTGACTTGGTCTTGCATGACCAGCAGCTTTTGGTGGCTAACGTTAGCATCGCTTTGATACGTGATAGTTGATTATAGCACTTTAAATGATCTACCGTGTTTTAAACAAGACTGAGCGGGCGTTTAGCCCTGTGTTAAAACAACGCAAGGGTCTGCATTGGTGAGGACATGTTGCTTCACGTCCCGGTGAGACAATGAAATATGATCCTGGGAGTCCAGTTGGAGTAAGAGATTATAATACTAACGGTTTATAATACTCACAGACAGGATTAATTGAATTACAACTCTGGAAAGCTATCACACGGCAACTATTTTATTTTTGGTCGTGGCGATCGTGAGGTAAACTGTGCGGATTGGCCAAAGTAGTGCCTTTGCCGGATGACGTCAGGTTGCCTTGTGGCAAAACGTAAACCTGGTTCAACTTTTATCTGTATGATTCTCCTTTTGTTTTTTTGCCAGAGCCCACTGCGCTGTGTTACCCGAATGGCCTCATGTTAGATGAATGAAAAGAAGGCTGTGTTTTTACATGCAGAGCTTAAGTCGGTCTGAATGCGACCTCATTTCTAATGCCTAGGTTGCTCCCCCTAGAGCCGAGCTGAGGGCGGGCCTACAGTACATCAAAGGTCACAGGATCGTTGAAAATCGAACAGGTTTATTCTCTTGACACCATGAATGTGCAAAGCAATTAGATTATGAGGTGTATTCTGTGCAAATTGGACATTTTTGGCCTGGTGGGGACACTAGCCTAACATTGAATGGATACTGGAAGTATTAGTGGTGGTGGTGGTGGTGGTGGTGCTATAAAACACCTTACCAAAATAAAATGATCCTGTTCTAGTGGAACGGAAAAAAAGCCTTTTGTGTGGACTGAAATTAGATGTTATTTTGTTCCAAATCTTTAATCTCAAAATGTGGAAATAATCACTTAAAAGGTGTAATCAAGACATCAAATATTAGCATATTATGAATAAATGACTGATTTACGCGCGCGTTGCATGAATAGTTCATCCTTACGGCAAGATGCTCGTTTACTACGGGCTTCTTTGCTTTTAGAAATCAGCGCTCAGATGATCCGACCTGTAGCTCCAGTTCCTGCTCAGTCAGAGATACGTAACACAACAGATGTGTTTGTCTTTTCCGGTCCTCGCCATCACCAGCTGTACGAACATATCACCACAAACGCTCCGCAGGGAGCTCTTTCCATTTGTTTCTCTCTCCACTGGTGTCGCACAGAGTTGCTCTTAACATCGCTGCAGCCTTAAAGGAGCAGGTCAAATGTTTTTTTCATGTCTTATTTTTCTTTGTTTACTCAGGTATATTTGTGGAAATTAAATGTGTTTTTCCAAAGAAATCAGGTCACGAATGTAGCAGCGTGAAATATGTGATTTGCAGACAGTATCACTAAACACGTTCGGGGAAAATGCAATCAGCAATAAGTGATAAGATGACAGTCTGGGACACAGTCAGGGCTGAGGCTATGTGACCAAACTCCACTTCAATCTGCCCTCAGAAAGTGTGAGCAAAGCGTTCCCACCCATGAGATCTTAAATGCATATCTCAAAACCAAACCAAAACTGTGCACGAAACAATATCTGCGAGAAGTGTAGTTGATACAATAACAGTAGAATACAGAATATATTAAAATCCTTAAGGATCCACACAAAATACTAAGAATTTGTTTTCTGTGGTCCATGAACTTCTTTCCACCAATTTTCATTTAAAAACTTTTAACAAGTTTTTGAGATCAACAAATAGGAGCGAAAACATAATCTCCTTGTTGGAGGTAAAAAGTCATAAAGAAGCACAATATCATCGTGTTATGATGTTACTGGATGACATCTTCATTAGATGCTTCTGCAGGACTATTTTTAGCTGCTTAAGCGCTCTCTTTTTCTTTGGTAGCAGCAGATCATCAGTGCTGCCGCAGCCTCTACCGGCTGCTGATGGAGGACAATTCAAAGTCACAGATAACTTAATGTCCCCTCTAACACCTACACTTCACTGTGCATACTACATAATATATGGACTTAAAATGAACGACTATGCTATTTTTCCCCCACAACTTTTACTGTAATTTAGCTGGATTCTTGTTGTCAAGGCTACTGAGGATCTGACTCACCTACTTCCACCTTTATATATCAGTGAGGGTCACTGCAGACTGACCTGCCGCTCTGTCAGTGTGTACACGCAGGGCTGACTAACTGCAAGGTTTTTATTATTACAGATTTCTTGTAAGGCACTTTGCTGGTTAAATAAAGCTATACTTATTTGTGTCTAACAAAACCTGTACTTAAGGACATCCTGGTGGCCTGGGGGTTTAATCGCTGGCTACATAATGATAATGTCCTTGGTTTGAGTCCAGCTGGGGACGTTTGCTGCATCTCATCCCCTCTCTCTCCGCTCGTTTCTCGCCACCTCTACACCGTCACTATCCAATTAAAAGCAAACACTACAGAAAAAGAAATTCTTAACCCACTACTGCACACATTAGGGTAATATATGATATGTTCCTCCCACTCCCTGATAATGTATCAATGAATTGTCACTCTCACCCCCACCAAGGATTTTTTTGTGTTGCCTCAGGGCAACGCTGTGCTATAAAGGTAGTAAAATCTGAGAGCTTCAGAATATTTATTAAGTGAAATACATTAGAAATAAGCACTCTTTTCACTTCTTTTTATATTGTATTTTTTCAGAACGTTTGTATTGAGCAGCAAGTACATTTTTAGTAATTGTTTTATTAGTTATTGTGAAACAGATGTGCAGAAAGTACATTTTTAACCCATAGGATGTCCCTGTTCCCATTGCCTGTGAATTTCAGGGGATGTGTTTTTGTTTGTTTGTTTGTTTATAAAAAAAAAACATTGATCAAGACCTTCATTTCATGTGCGCTTCATACGCATGTACATATCTTTACTGACAAGTTAAATCCATTGAAACATGCAATGCACGCATGAAATTTATCTTCCCTTCCACTCAGACCATGTGGCCACATCAATCATCCTCCTGAAAGGAGCCCCCCCCCCCCTTACATTATAATGTTGAGTACTGTTTTATTAATGAAATATATTTTCACATAACCAACCAACCTTGTGTACATGTACTGAATGTATTAGAGGAATATGCAAACAAAGATATTAACATTTAAATTGCGTGAACTATGGAGAATGAAGAATTCCAAACATGACTGCATTTTCAAAATCAAGCACGCCTGTGATTTATTATTCATCACTTCTGTCTTCTACAGGTTCAAGACTGTCCACTGCATGCTGTATCCTTTCACCAGCTGGTGTCCGTGAACTCTTCGTAGAAGACTACAACTTCCAAACACACATGGGGACAAGACTAATCCTGCTGGAAGACATAGTTGAATACAGAGAAAACTGACAGACACCAGAACTGCAGAATCAGAAAGTAGAAGAGAAGCGTTGGACTACAGAGGACTCAACAGTCGAAATCTGATGTTCCACAACCGCTCTCTTTGTTCGCCTCCCGAACCTGCTTAAAAGAGTGATCAGATGGACTCTCACAGACTCGGAAAACAGGACTTTAACAGGATTATGAACTGCGGAAGGTTTTCTCTTCGTCATCTCTGCGTTACAAACAGAGATGAAGACTTTTTGCGTCTTCACTACTGAATGTTTTTGTTTGTTTGGAGGATTTTATCTGTGGCAGTGAAGCACTTAAGACAAGGCAGCACTTTTCACTGAAACTTGTTTTTGGTGACAAAAATGAACATGAAATTGTACATGTTTCAAAAATGCTCTCAAACATTGATTAAATGTAGCTTTACATTTTCTTACTATTTCTTTATGATCCTTAAATTGTCAAAATGTTAAAACTAATGATGAATTAAACGGCACATTCTGCACCTACAGGGCCTGAATTACCTTCAGGTGGTGTTGTTATGAAGGGGACAGTGTCCTTGTGCCTATGAAGTCTCACACAATAAGCCTTTCTGACCCACATCTCCCTCCTTATCCAAACCTCCTGTCCTCCCTCCCTCCTTTTTTCTCACTTCCTCCTTCCTTTCCTCCACCCCTCCATCTGTCTCTCTGTTTACTCAGTCTTGTCCACAATTGCTGTGCTGGCTCCTCCACGGCCATGGATGGAAGCAAAATTAACTTCCACTCATCCCGTTTTCCTCTGTTGCATTTATTTATTTTTCCAAATAAAAACAAAAACAACAAACCACTGAAAGCGTTGAAGAAGATCACAACTGACACGCCTGAGACCTGCTCCCCACCGTGGCGTGAAAAACTGGCTCACATTTGCAGGCAGATCTCACCGAGCCGGACAGTTCGGGTTCAGAACGAAAATACGAATCTCACAGTGACATGCACACAATCAAATGTTAGTGTGGGGATAGGAGGCAGAGAGATGACACTGTGCTGCTGGCGGCTCGCAGGTTTCTTGTTTGCTGAGAATGGAGATGTGATGAATACAGATATGCTGCTGAACGCGTCTGGGGCTGAACTTGTGTGAAGTGGATGGCAAGTGGTTGAGAATGTGTAGGAACGGCTGTGGCCCATCATGCGGAGTGTTAACGAATGGAAGCGGAAAGCTCACCGCCAATGTAAAATAAATTCAGTGCAGGGGTTACACAATAAACTATGTTTATATTCATACCAAGTGCATACCATGATTTAATAAATGGAAAATAAGATTATAAGCAGTGTTTAGAAGATCATTTGGAGGTGTACTTTACACAACCACTGGTGCATGTACAGCCCCAGTGTCACCGAGAAAATACCAAAATTATATAAATACAGTTTTGAGCTGTGTCTGACGGGAGTGTCATTCGTTTTGCAGATATTTGGTCACAAGCCAAAGTGTTGGACAATAAACATTTTGACCTGATGATGGCAGTTTTCTTTAGACATTTCAGTCTGAAGCGAACTTGTCAACTTCAAGTCAGGAGATAATAAAATGAGATAAAATATCTCGTTCACCGCTAAATGTTGCGCTTCACCGACTTTGTCTGATCTGCAGTTTGGTGTCCTTTATCAGAGCATGTATTTCTGGCTCATAATATTCAACTCTATTTCTGTAAAAATCAAGTTTATGGCTGAAGGTGTATCAAGGTTGTTCATAGTGTTGATAATCACCTTTGAGCATTTCACCTCTTTTTGCACACTGCACCTTTAAGTGTGGTCCTGTTTGTAATTGATCTCATTACAATCACTTTAGTTGATACACTTGAATGGCAATTAAATTTGTGTATGTGTTGAAATGTGATTAGTTCAGCCTTAACACAATTACAATGCCCAGTAATTAGCAGGGAACCCATATGTGCACCAACGTGTTCTCTACCTTTAATACAGAAAAGTGGCTCTTTGCTGTTACTCTAACTTTGCTGGGTCATATATTTTGATTTGTTGAACCTTTTTCTTTGTTACCTAATTAAGTGTCTTTGTAGTTGGAATCATCTTTTGCAGAGAAGATCGGGCCAAGACAGGAGCATAAAAAGTTGTCTAAAAACAATACAAAAATACTAAAACAGATCATATTAAAATGGTCAAAAGATAAGACCAGACCCAATTTCTGACTGAGCCATTTACCATAGTATTTACAACAGTCTAATGTTGTTTTAAAAGCCTTACAAAAGTGATTGGACTCTGGAAACCAAGAGTTAGCATGGTTTCTAGGTCTCTTATCATGAGATCACAAGTTAATTAGCTCATTATTTCGAGACAACAAACCAATTTCTTGTGATCACAACTTAATTAAATCATTTTATCAAAACAACACGTTTTATTTGATTATTTTCAGTATTTCATTTATTTGTAATGTGATGTGCCAATTGGTGCTAATGAAATTTGAGTGCTGGAAAATGTGTTCAGCTGGAAACAGGCATCTTGAACTGAAGCATATTAGCTGTTACCACCTGTGCATAACCAAGAAGGTTGTGCTTTCACTTACATTTGTCTTCTTGTTTGTTTGTTTGTTTGTCTATTAGTGAGCAGGATATCGGTGGAAATGGAACAAAGGAAAATCCAACATGGCAAAGAAGGTAAACGCTGATACAGGCTGAAATAGTGCATTACTCTTATCTGTTTACAGCCAATATGGTAACATCTCATAATGAACCTGGTAATGATTTATGGATATTAATCTAGCAAAAGGTGCAATCTTCCACATTGCACCTTTAATGACTTGAAGAACCTTTGATATACACAGTGTATGTACATCTTGCATATTCATTTGCACAGGCAGCGAGCTTGTCTCGCCCAAGTGTGTGAAAATTATATACCTGCGACCTCCTCCCCTGTGTTTGTCCGTGTCCCTTGTACAGTAGATTTATGACCTCTGCTGTCCATAAACAGGACTAACTGTGGTAGCAGAGGACCAGGTCAATTGGAGGCAGAGTGTTACAGCTGTCAGAGGAACGCTCTCTCTCATCTCCTCTGTCCATCACATTAAATCGACGGGGCCTTGTAAAGGACAGCCGGGCAGAAAGAATAAAATGATGGAGGAGGCAGAGGAGTGAGAGACAGGTAGGTTTCAGTCCAGAAAGAAGAAAGAAATGTGTAGAATGCAGACATTTCCCATTGATTCAAGCAACAGACTTCATTTTACTGAATTATTTGTTGTGAAACAAAAGATTTGATAGCCAGTAGGACGATCCGATGTCCAAAACCAGGGAAGAAGGGGCTAATGGTAAATACTCTATAATATTTTCATTCATATGTTTAAATCTGAGCCCTGTTTCCCAAAAGCATCTTAAGGCAGCCGTGATCATGAGATCCACCTCGTGAACCTCACTATCGTATGTTTTTTAACATTTACTGAACCACCAGGACTTCTTTGGCTGATTCGACTTGTACTGCGGTAGTATCTGCGATAGTATCTGTGATAGTGGAGAAAATCTACATCCAATGTAATTTTTTGGTGTGACAGCTGAAAACAAAACTTCCAAAAGCTATCAAAGATTTAAAGATTTTTAGAGAGAGATTCTCTTCATCTGTATTCCTGTTTTATTCAGTCTGTCAGTTCTGCTTTCTATCCTGTTCAAATAAGATTTATTGATAGGAGTGTCAAATATTAACAATATTGCAGATATATAATCTGTTTATGTGCTGTATCTGCCTTTCTTCTGCCTGCATGTATGTCTGTGTCTTTTCTTTTTGTTTCCCACTTCTGTCCTCAGCCCCCTGCTATTAAAATCTCTTTTGATTTCTCAACGTCACTCTCGTTATTCCTCCATTTCTCTCCCCGTCTCTTATCTCATCATTTCTCTCCTCAAGTCTTGTTTCATGTTTCCACTTTTTGTTTTCAACCTCTGTTGTTTCATCGCTCACCATCTTGTTGCCCCCACCCATCCATATCTCTGCTGCCAGCCATGATTTCCTCTGTGTGTGTTATTGATTCAAGTTATGACAAAAGTTACAGCTTATATACACAGTAAAGGTTTAAAGGATTAGTATTCATCACTGACATTTTGGGGAAATTTGCTTTTTTTTGCAGAGAGTTTAATGAGATCGATACCACTCTCATGCTTATACGGTAAACATGAACTTAGCTTATTGAATTATACAAACAAGATGTAACGTGGTAATTAGTGAGCTTTAGAAGTGCTGGTTGGTGGATTTTGTTACTCTTGAACAGAACTGGCTGTTTCAGCGAGAATGCAAATAAAGCTTTCACACCTATAGATGTATTTGGGGGTTTTAGGAGTAAAACTGATTTATGTTTAAACAGGGTGGTTATGGCAGCATTGACGAAGTGGATCTAATAGGTCAACGGCATTTTACAGAGATCTACA
Organism: Enoplosus armatus; assembly: GCF_043641665.1. Taxonomy (NCBI): domain Eukaryota; kingdom Metazoa; phylum Chordata; class Actinopteri; order Centrarchiformes; family Enoplosidae; genus Enoplosus; species Enoplosus armatus. Next base: position 25,678,202 of record NC_092181.1, on the reverse strand, counting down.
CCCCCCTGCTCACAACTCCTTTCTTGCACTTGAAATTGCAGACAGTAGCCTTGTTTGCGTCTGCCACAGGTCAGCTGTGGTTTAAGTCCACATATGATGAATTATTCCAAAAGATCTGCCTACATCAAAACATCTGAGGTTGTAAAATCATATAACTGACCATATCAGTAAGCCAGGCCTCTGCTAACTAGTAGAACACTTCCACAAACATTTTGAATTATAGATAAGTGTGAAATGGGAAAAAAAAAAAAAACAATCTCCCAGTGCAACTGTGTTGAAAAAGAGCCACAGCAGGCAGCAGCAACTTATAGCCCAACACTTTGAAAAAGCATGTCAGGCGTGCTCAATTCAACAAGGACCAAATTAAAATCCACAGTTCTCTTGGCCTGATCAATACATTAAGATGCTGCTTTGACGTGAACAGAAAGGGGAATATGGAGTGATGTGGGAGGAGACAGAGAGAAGAGATCAAAAGACAGATGGTTGCTGTGTCCCAATTCAGGGGCTGGATTCTTTAAAGTCTATATTTCTGGATATGTCATAATGGGTCAACAAGGACTGCCCTATTTGAAAGGATCCAACACAGGTGGCGAAGAAATCCAGCCTTCTTTTTATTAGACAGCATGGTGCTCCATCAGGTCAAAATTGTTATATCCCAATACTTTGGTTTATGACGAGGTACTTGGTCATAAGAAATTACTAACATGCTGATGGCGAACATGTTAACATTATATCTGTTTATCTTTAGTTTTGGTTTTGTCATTGTGAGCTTCAGCTTTAATGTTTTTTCTATCAGCCTGAACGTGCTGCAGTATATATATTAATTTACCATTACCTGCCCCATCATGTGTGAGTGACATATCACTCAGGCATCGTGGAATTGATGGTGGTTGCGCTTGTGTTACAAACTTAAAAAGATCTCACTTTGAGTAATTGGGGAGCACACCATTGCACAGTGCACCATTAAGGGTTCAGAGTGCTTCAAATTAAATAGTTTGTACAAAGTGCGGTTGGAACGTGTCCAAAGGCAAAGTGTTTCCACCTCTTCTGTACTGCCACTCTCGAAGGTGGAGTGAAATGGCAGGCGTCGCACGAAGGGGTGAGACGTAAATCGGCAACGCTTTCAGATAGCCTCCCCTTAAAGGCACTGGTGCTGCTGTACCCAAGAAAAGTGACAGAGACTGTTTTGTCAAGACTGAGAAAAGCTTGAGAAAGAAGCTCAAACCCTGCCAGTTGTCTCACCTGCCTAGTTTTTGGTTTGGGAAAGTTGTTGGATGTAGACGCTCCAATTTGGGGTCTCAGACACTCTTTGAGGATCCCACAAGCACTTCTTTTGAAGCATACTGACGCCCTTTAGTTTTAGTGTCTTTGAGCTTAGACCGACTCAATTGAAGAGGAAGACCAGGTTCAGCTGGGCTCTGGGGATCCCAGCTTCGGATCGGGACACAGCTTTTGAAAAGGCTTATCGCACACATCAGTCCGTGTGGTTAAAACCAAAATTGCTACTAATCTAATTAAGTAAAAGTACTTAACCTTGGTGAGCTTTTTGAGGCCTTTCACAATGCAATAATTATTGATAAGAAGCAAGGCAAAGAAGGTTGACAAGAGAGAAAGGAAAGAAAGAAAAGATTGGGGGTGAAGGTGGAAGCAGGGAACGAGGATTCAGTTGGGAAAGAAAGCAAAGTCCCTGAGACAGATGGCGAGGGGTGCTGGGAGAATTCTCCTCCCATTATCAAAACACCTCAAAGCACAGAACTCCAGCTGTGAATGGCACCAAGCGTACCGCCGGCAGCCACCAAGAGGCAGCAGCCTGCCAACCAACACCCACTAATGAATGGAAAAGCTTGATTCAGAGGCACCAAGAATGTAAATGAGAGCGGTATGGCCTCGTTCTGGTGCATGAAAGAGGCTCGCACATCCTCGCATCCTCGTCTGCATTACCAAACGGTCACGGTGAGTTCTTGTGTGATCCATGGATTGGATAGATTCAGAGACTGATCACCAGTGACGGGTGGGAAATGGACGGAGTGGATTTCTAGATATTTCTCCGGCGGCTCTGGAGGAAATGGGGGAGGGGAGGGGAGACAACGAGGTGGAGAGCGACAGAGACAGAGTCATGCAGAAAAACTGAAAAATAGCACGAGGAAAGAAATCATGAGGCTGAAAAAGAAAGAAGGACGTTAACAGATTCTACCAGGTCCAACCGTGTTGTTTGTCCCAATTTGTTCAATTTCACAGTAGGTGCTTCTTTCCTACAATTACTGTTAACATGTCATGTCAATCTGGCCTCTACTTTCCATAAAGACCAACTGGAGAAGATGGATCAAGCTGTGTTTTTATGTCTCTGTGTGTGTGTGTGTGTGTGTTCATACTGTACAGTACGTGTCCTACCCCATTTAGCAACGAGAGGCAGGCGAGTATTCAAGTATTCAAACCAATTTCAGATTCCATTTTCGGCTCAAATTAATCCAGGAGCAGGAGAGTCTAATACAAAACACTCAGATTCTTCTGGATTTTCAAGGATTAGCCTCTGCGCTCCTGATTTGCTCTGGCAGCTTCTACCTGAGTGGTGCTCGATCAGGAGAGCTATACATTGTAATGCTTTTATACTTTAGCTTAACTACTTATGATATTAATCTTTATTCTGCTTGGAACTTGTAATACAACCCCCCCCCCCACCCCTGCGTGATCGCATGTCAGCTGATTGAATGAAAGTGGAAAACTAGCAAAACATAAATAAAGGGGTTTGTGTGATTTCAGAAACGGGTGTGCCTTCACCCAAAAAGTGACCAAAACATGGAACACAGGTGTGCTGAGCGACCCGCTCCGAGCGGCTGGGTTGATGGTGCTTGATGAAAAGTCATTACAATTCATCTTGAGAAGCACATGAGTGTCTGCACCAAATTTTGTGGCAACCCATCCAATAGTTGTTGAGTCATTTCAATAAAAACCAAAACCTGATGGTTCACCTGATGAAGGCAGTAGATCCTCTGGGGACCACGACTGTCTGTACAGAATTCCATAAATCCCCTCCTATAGTTGTTGAGATATTTCAGTTTTGACACAACTGACAGCTAGAAATTGCACTTTAAATGCAGGTAAATGTAAGATCGTCCATTCATTTACAGTCAATTGGATCAAGTTTGAACATAAGATTGAACTGATAGATTAAAGTGACACTTTTTTGTCTCTATTTACGAGCTATTTATGGGTACGATCACGTTACACTTCCGCCCTGCAAATATTCACTCCGACTTCTATTCGGAGTGCCGACTATTGAAACCTGTACAGCTGACGGATGAAAGTATTTCCTGATATCTGTCTCCGGCCTGGCTCTGGTGGCCACATGTCATTACCCACATCAGAACCGTGACAGTGCTAACTGAATCGCTGGTCACAGTTTCTGCTTGTTTACTACTCAACTTTTGAATGACCTCATATGACTCAGTACACTTTATTGTCTTTTTTTGACTCATAGTACGAACTCTGAGCTGAAAACACTAATGCTCAGAGGATTTGGAAACAACAACAGAAAGGAGCCAACAGTGTGCAGATGAAGGTTTCTGGTGAACACGACCTTAGTAATTATTATTCTGAGTGCGCTGGGTTAAAATCTGTTCATAGTTGACAGTGAAGGTGTCCTGTATTATTCATTTTTAAATAGTTTTGTTCTCTAATACACAGTTATTTAGAAGATAAATGAAAAATATTCTGGTTTTTCTTTTAAGTAATTGCAGTGTTGTTAAGAGAATATTAATTCTCAGTACTGAGAATGGCTGAGAGATAAACACATTTTAAATTGGAACCTTTCCAGTTAGGCTCAAATGCCTGATTCCACATGGCATCACTAAATGTGTGGGTAATGGAGCCAATCAAAACAAAAAAACGACTTCTGAAACGACATAATTTCCATGACTATTTTGATCATGTGAGCATGTAAAACAGGTATGGTCAACTCCTGAATCCTGACGTACCATTGGCTTCAGACTGAATCACTCCAATTAGGTCATGAGTCCTAGCCCTAGGACCTAGGGGGATTTGGGGTCACTCAGGCTCCCTTACAAGTAAAGTGCAAGGCCAGAAAGGACACATAATGGTTATCTGTAGATGTTGCCATTCAAATATCATAAGAAAGCTCACAGAAAACATTGGTTTGGAAATTCAGAATAGCTTCTGTCCCTGATGCAAGATGCTCTGAAAGTGAGTCAGGAAGCAAGCGAGGCTCCCCTTCCCCGACGCTGAGATCAGATCTGAGACCGCTCCAATTATAAAGGACACTTCAGGGTGTAGAGAGCCGGCCCTGGTGGATTAGTCTTACAGTTGAAGTGGGTTTTCACTCGCACACTGCTCTTTTTGAGGGCTTGTTTGTGCCACAATTTCATTTGCATACATTTCTTAAAGAAAATACATACTGTATAACTTACGTAACTGAGGGTCTAAAAATGCATCTGTCCCTGAGGTCATAACTATATAGTAGCTGGTGAAGAAGATCAGACTACGCAATGAGATTGACTTAAAGCAACACGTTGACTGCAGCCGTTTTCAATTTTAACAGGGATTTTTCTCATTTTTATCCAAACAAAAACTTGTGTCACCAGAATAATTTGAAAAATTCTATAATCACACAAAAATCTGTCTTTAACTGATATAGGTTTTCATCTTCTACAGTAATTAGAACCAGTCCTGATGTCCAATACCCCAAATCCAGCACTCTACTACGAGAAAACTGTTTAAAATGATGTACATGTCCCGAGTGTTTAGCACAGCTCTCATCTGGTTTGTTTAATCTGTAAAAAAACCCCCAACAATTTGGGGTTGTATATGCCAGACTTGGCTGGGCGAGGTTACCAGGCAACTGACAGAGACTCCAGAAAACCACTACTTTTATGTGGATTGAACTAACGAGATACAACGTGTTAATCGGTGAGCTTTAGAGGCGTTGGTAGGTGGATTTTGTTACCTTTGGACAGAGAGAGGCTCACTGTTTCCAGTTGGTATACTATGCTAAGCTAACTGGCTAACTCTTGGCAAGAAAGCTAATAAGTGTAATTTTCAAAATGTCAAAATATCACTTTACATGGGCATGGATAAAATGTCTGAACATAGTAGTCAGTCAGAAAGAACATTGACATTTTCATTTGACATTTTATTATTTATTGGCCTGTAAGTCTAAATAGTAGCCGAATAAAAGGCTACATGTAAATGCTTTCACTGATAAATTGATCTGTATCTCTTTATTGTGAAGAAGGAGGCGGTGGAGACGGCGCTGGGGGTGGTGAGCTTCTTTCTAAGGTATTACTCTGCAAAACAAAATGAACCACAGAGACATGACTTCATACAGTATAAGCGGTAGTCATATGAACATGCATGAGCGCACACACATCTGCAAACAAGCTGGCAGGTGGCGAAGCAGCGAGTCAGTGAGGCATGAAGACACACCGACAAATCCCTCTCCGCTTACATACTAACGCACAGAAAGCTGTCTCATCCATGCATACGTCGGACATCCCGGCTATTCGTCTCCTATGTTCTGCAGTTCGCTCACGTTCCTGTTGCTGGGGCGACAATGCATCTGGCCTGGTCGGCCGTGCGCCCGTGGGAAAAGGTTCTAAGGATTGGCCCGGGATGACTAATGGAGTTTAGGGTCAGGCAGGTCCGTAGCCACCCTGCCTGCTGTCCGCCCTGCTGGGAGACACTCTATTAAGTGGTCACCCCATTTCCACAGAAGAAGAGATCTAATTCCAGGGGTCACCTGCCAAAAAATATTGTTAGAAAAAACAATATGCTGCTGTCTGAGAGGCAATAACGTTTCCACATAGCTCACAATAATATATCGTATCTGAGTGGTTTATACGGTTGTTCATCAACACCAACACAAAGTGATTAAAATCGCCGTCCAGTCTGAACCCTTTGGACCAAAAACTCTTCTAGACTTCCAGTGGTTTTACATGTTTTACTTTTTGATGTGTTTTCCCCACCGTCACATGAAGAACTTAAGGTGAACCCATACCTTTTCTAGTGTGTCGACATCAAAGGAAGAAAGTGAGAGCCTCGCACTCAGAAGTCCAATGCTGTCTTTATATTTCAAATCCTTGTTATTAATTGACAGAAGTTGCACTGAAAAATGATGAAGCGCAAGTTACCACAAGTTGGGCCTAAACCCACAAACAAAACATTACAGCAATGATCAGAAGTTAAATTCTATATTCCTTTTTATTGGAGCAGTGATTGACTTCCATTCATCTCCGTATGGTATGAAAACGAATTACTGGATTTGCTTGAGTTGTTGTGTTGTTTTTTTTTCCGTCAAATTCACATTGTGTGATAAAACAGTTTAAGTGCTGAGTGCTGCATTTACCAACCATTGATAATGTAGGTTTGACAAAAACGAATGCAGAGCTGGTTGGCTAATAGATTTCCATGTGGACATTAATGGAAAACCTTTAGCACCGGCTAATTAGTAAGCAGTTTGTGTAGAGGAGAAGTGCTCGTTGGCACCTCTGAAAGCTCCGTCATAGTCTTTTACAAGAGTCATGATGCAGCTTTTCCTTAAGCTCACTGATCTCAGTTTTATTTTTGTCCTCCACTTCAGTCAGTTTCTTTTGATATATTGGCCTCAATTTCTATTTTAATAAAAGCATAGTTTATGAAAGGAGCCTTTGAATTAAACCTCAGATATGGGCATCAGTTTATTTACCTCTAATTCTCCTGTTGCCTTGTGATTAGTGGCTGCCTGGAACAGTGGAAAAACATACACCCCGAAATCTAAAACGTACATAATTTCTTTGAAAATATTAGGCAAAATCATAAAGTATGCATGACTTGTAGTTAAAGAGCTAATAATTGGTCCTGTAAGCTTTCCACCTACGTATTTGAATTTTTGCAACTGATCAGTTATGGAAGACGGAAGGACATTTTAATGAGTAAAAGAGCAGAAACCAAAAATGGCATCCTCACTAGGTGTTTCTGTTTGATTTCAGCATGATTTAACTAACCTTCTTGAAACGACCTTGTATCTTTTTTTGAGTCAATTACTGGGCATCAGGCTCAACGGATGGGGGGGTCAAAGTAAACATCAATTAATTTCACGCAACAGAAACAGACATGTTTCAGCTTTTCTCTTAACTGAATCCAGAGCCACTTTCTAAAGGCATCCTGTGTTTTGTTGGGAAGACAAGCAGGGAATCGAAAACCAGATTTTCTGAGCAGAAGGATAACATGAGGAACAGAGATGAAAGGCTTCCCACAAGCAGACGCCCTAACGCCACAGGCCATGACGTCTGCAGGCTGCGTCGGATATTGAGACATTTTGCCACTGAGGAGAGGAGGGGACAGAGATAAACCACCCCCCAACACAGCAAGGAGAGTCTTGATAGATGCATCATTTGTAAACTGAGGATACTGCTGCTTATTGAAGTGTTTGCTGCTGAAAAATTGTCACGTGCATTTGTTTTTGCTACAGTCATTGAAAAAAAACACACAACTCTCTTGTTAAAACAACAAGAGGAACAATTACTGAGTGCAAATTAACAATTGTCAAGATCATGTGATACACTATGCTCAGGCTGAGAGTGACAAGTAGCCGACATGTTGAGTGTCTAAGGGCACTTTTTCACAGGCAGTTTAGTCTCAATCAACAAGCAATTTTCCTGCAATTATGGTAATATAAATGCAATTTCTGAACTTGGGTTCAGACCAAGAATCCATGATGAAGTGCAGCTGAATAAGGTGGTCTGAGATCAGTACAGTTGAGCTGTAGTTTTGGTTTCTGTGCAGTCAGAAGGCTCCCAATACTCACTGAGGAAGAAAGTGTATGTGCTCATGTCATGATAACATTATTAGTGCCCATTATTGTGTCACTGATGTTAAGCAGAGAAGAGCATTTGTTGAGAAAATTGTGGGAAATTTGCTTTAGTTAGTTAAAGTTAGTAACTATTTCCATGTCTGTGCTTTAAGTATGGAGCTGGCAGGCGATTAACCAGCTCATGATAAAAACTGAAGTAGGGGTAAACAGCTAGCCACACTGGCAACCGGATAAAATATATTGTTCATTGTGCGCCAATGTTAGTTCATCATCGTGGCAGGTTACACTTTGTTCAGGGTTGAGGTGGGTGGTGTTAAGGTGCAGTCAAACTGAATATCCACAAGTGAAATTTACTCGTGTGATGTGGCAAAAAATAGGCGGGACAGGAAACAGACCAAACATCCATCCCAAATCCCTTATTTGAAAGACCCGGAAATTCCACCATCACCAGTGATTGGATGCCGCAGCTGATCGGACTGCTTTGAAACCGCATCATAACATCGCCACAGTTTTATACCGCAGTGGAAAGACGAATAACAGATTCTGCTCAAGTTTTAGATTTCATTTGTTTTCTGATTCACCATCTAGTTACAATTACTGGATCTGTGTTAACTGTTGGTCTGATTAATGAAGGTTCTTTATTCATAAGGAAGATTTTTCTCTTCTGGATACGTTACTTGCCCCTTTAATCTGCATCAGGATTAATATTGTGTTTCTGGGAGAGGAGGAGAGTCTGTTGTGATTTTAAATCAGGTTGAACTCTGCGTGAAGGAAAAGAGGCGGATCAATTCAATTCACGACATCGAGTGAATACGCCTTGCCTCGTTCCTCATAGAAATTAACTGGGAGAAAGTGAATGGGGTGCGAAATCTGGTCTGACTGCACCATTATGCTGAGATTGTGTTGCGGTCACCAAACTCTATAACTCTATATAAACTCTATGTTAACTCACAATACACGTTTTAATCTGCCTTTCTGCGCAGCGAGAGGCTGCAACTTTTATGCTCTCGCTGACAATGTGGGTGTTCACACTGAACGTAAGCATGGATCCCCCGGTTGGTTTTGACCTGCGACAATTCCAATAAAGGTTATATGGAGCAGCTCCGGCCCTTGGTCAAGCCACACTTGGACCCCCTTCAGTTTGCCTATCAGCCCCGACTTGGAGTTGAGGATGCCATCATCTACCTGCTCAACCGCGTCTACGCCCCCCCCCTGGATAAGCCGGCGAGCACAGTGAGAGTCATGTTTTTTTACTTCTCCAGTGCGTTCAACACCATCCGTCCGGCTCTACTGGGTGAGAAGCTGACGGAGATGCAGGTGGATGCCCCCCCTCGTGTCCTGGATTGTCAACTACCTGACTGGCAGACCACAGTATGTGCGCTTACAACACTGTGTGTCAGACAGAGTGGGACTGTCCTCTCCCCCCTCCTCTTCACCATCTACACCACGGACTTCAGCTACTGCACTGAGACCTGCCATCTTCAGAAGGTTTCTGATGAGGGTGGTGGCAGGGTGATGAGGAGGAGTACAGGGCTGCTGGGGACAACTTTGTCACAAAGACAAAGGAGCTGACTGTGGATCTGAGGAGGACCAAGGTGCCGATGACCCCTGTTTCCATCCAGGGGGTCAGTGTGGACATGGTAGAGGATTACAAGTACCGGGGAGTCCACAGGCTGAGGTCCTTCAACATCTGCCGGACTATGCTGAGGATGTTTTATGAGTCTGTGGTGGCCAGTGCTATCCTCTATGCTGTTGCATGATGGGGCAGCAGGCTGAGGGTGGTGGACTCCAACAGACAAGGAAAAAAAATAGATATAGAGATGGTTGGAAGATGCAGAAAATATTCTGTCTGTTCTGCAGCTAAGTTCTGTTTTACAGCAGCCTCAAGACTATAGTTTTACCCACAACGTGTGAAATGCTACTCCAATATTATTAAAATGCGCTCACTACAGTTTGTAATGGATCTTTTGACAGCAGTTATGTGGGAAATCAGACTTGGGAACTGGTCAAACTACAAGACAGCCGACCGAAATTTCAGACATGCCTGAAATCCATTCGATTGTACGCCTGAACCCCTCAAACAAAAAACAATCTGGCAGAAACTCAAGTTCTAAAATTCTAAAAGCGCCGATCAATTTGGAGCTCAAATTGACCGTACAGTGTCTGCCTGGCTTTATGAGAATCATACACGTTCTGCTCTGAGCAGGTTCACCCGCAGTGAGTGTCAACAGGTGTCTATGTGTGCAAAATCACTCTTTAGATAGCATTAAATATAGATAGACCGTTTATTTGGTCCTTTGGGCAAGTTTACAGACACTAGGCAAACAAAGCCAAGAAAATACAACAAGCAGGCAAAACAAAATCAGCAACAGGAGATCAGTTCGCAGCAGCTACAGGCACCAGATGAGTAACAACAGCTTAGGCAGCTTACACATTATCTGAAATAACAAGGAAACGTCCCTTATAAAGATCTGAACGTCTAATGAGTTAATGGAGAGCAGCTGTGCAGGCAGGTTGTTGTTGTAAGGACTTCAGGGGGGAGGGGTCATCTGAGCCGGGTGACAAGGAAAATAAATAGGAAAACTCATTTAGGGTGTTTAGAGGGCAGGTGAGGCGTGGCAAAGTCTGAAAAAGTATTAAAAAGGTCAAAGGTCAGAGCCACTGTGAGCTGACCTAAGCCCGGTGAATGATGAATGATGTGTAAACAAAGTGCTGGGAAGATAAAACAAACAGGGGCTGAAGCAAAACTTCGAGCAGCTCGTTCACGTTGACGAGGCGCGGGCTACTAATCGCCACACTACACCACTTTGCCACAGAGCTCTGCTGCTGTAGCACATTTTAAGTTTGCTGTGTAATTTGTTACTGTGTTGGGGACATTTTTACGATGCTCACATTCATTTCCGCTGAGCTGCTTTCCGCTTAGTTCCTGCCGGAGTGCATTTGAGGCAGCATGTGATGCATTTCGGTTGGCACCACTATGGTAAAAGGTTTTTTTTTTTTTTCATTTTATAAGCCACTCAGCCATTCTGATTCATGGACCATAATGCACTGGGGTTTGCTTTTTGCAGGCCTGAAACTGGGAGACTGGAGCAGGTTGCATGTTGAGATCAAGCTATAGTGCCTGTTGGCATTTGTAATAAATGTGCAGAAATGTATTTGAAAGCAGTGATTAGAGCACAGGTAATGACGTAGGGTTAAGTTACTCATTTAGAGTGTATTCCATATAGTTTAAAAGGTAAAAAATACAATATAATGTTTTTATCGTAGACATTTTAGACCAACTTCATTGTGATCTGGGCTTCCTCTCGTTATAAGAAGAAAAACAAACACGAGTCTTATGTGTTCAAGATGTTTTGTTCTCCCGTCCACCCACCCCGACTTTGTGGCTCTAGAACAGCGTCACACGAGCCTTAAACCTAGTGCTGCTGAGCAAGGCAGTGATCTGCTGTGGAGCAGCCAACATGGATCTCCATGGTTCAGCCCCCAGGTGTACATGCGAGTGCGTAGGTTAAGAAAAGAATAGGTTGGTATCTGTGAGACCTTTGATGTTTGAGGCTTGATGTAAGAGAGCATGTTCAAAACTCCCGAGAACACACACACACACACACACACACACTCACACACACACACACACAGTGTATGTCAATCCATTTTTCATCAGGTAGAAGAAGAAGAAGACAGACGCAACCAGGGACTGAGATCAGCTGTCCACTAATCTCTGGGCGAGAGACATAGGACTGAGAGCGAGAGAGAGAGCGAGTCTGTCTGTCTGCTGCTCGTCTCGCCTCGCTGCTGTTACCATGACAACGGGCCGAACCCAGAAGTGGAGCGCTTGAGATTCTCCTCATATACCTCCTCTCTCTTCCTTCTATTCTTCAATCTGTGTCTCCCCTTGACCCACTCTTCCTTTCCCTACCCTACCCCCGCCCTCCACCCCCTGCTAAGCTCTCTCTAACTCCCCCTCATTTCAGCATTTCGTCTTGTCAACCCTCCCTTGTCTCGCTTCCCTTCATCCCTCGTCTTCACCACATTCTTCTTCTACCACCCTCACTCTCTCTTTTCCCTTCCTTAGTCTTAATTTCCTCCTTTCCTCAATTTCAACTCACCCCTCATCCTCCCTTTGATTGCCGATTTTCCAATTACATTTGAAACGTCGCTTTATGGGCATGACCGTAATCAGCGACAATATTGGCAAAGCAGATTGTAAAATGGGTAACGTCACAGGTTTGGACCCAAAAGCATGACTCGAAAACCAAGTAGAGGGGGATAAAAGAGTCAAAGGCAGGACGGAGTCAGGAAACCAGGAGGGCAAACAAAGAAAGGCAAACTTAAGCAGGCAGGGGGCAGGCAAAAAGGCAAAAAGGCAAAAAGTTCGAGGTACAGGCAGAAGATCGTGCAGATGGGTAACAGGCAGGCAGATAAAGGGGCTGGACCCCTTGGTGGGGAACACATAAGACAATCTGACAGGAAACAGGTGGAAATACAATATTTATATTACAGGGATACTGAGGTGATGTGAGAGCAGGTGGGTGGGGCAGTTACGTGATGGGGGGTGTATAGGCGTGCTCCAGTACATTGTTTGTAGTCATGTGATTCAGTTGACCTTTGACCTTTTGGGTAAAACAATGTCATCACATTGCATCCCATTAAACATCTGTGTAAAATGTTGTCATAATTCCCGCTTCAGTTCTCGAGTTGTCGCCAAAAACTTGTTCGTCTACGTCATTTTGAAGCCTTTGACCACCATTTTTAATTATTCACATCGGCCACTTCATGGTTAAAGGTTGGTTAGATTTAGACACAAATGCTACCTGGCTAAGGTTAGCTAACCATCCTGACTCCATGACGATGAGAGAAGATCGTGGTTGTGGTCAAAGAAGACAATGTTGACTAGCTGCAGGAAATGGGATGCTAACAGCTCTCCTGTGTCAAGGTCACGCGCTTTGTTTGGTCGTTTGAATTTGGTTTCTTGAATGTAAAATGGTGAGAACCACAGAAGAAATGAGATAAAATAAAAATCAAAGCTTCCCCCCCCGATTCCTGTCTGCCTCTCTCTTAGCTGTCCTTCTTCCTTCCCTTCCTCCCTTTCTCCTCCCCCTCATTATAACCTGTCTTCCTTTCCTGCCCCCTTCTGTTGCTCCCTCTGATCTTCCTCTCCATACCCCTCCCTGGTCCACCTTCTATCGCTCTTCCCTCTCACCCTCCCATTCCCTCCTCTGTTTTCTTTCTCACTCTCACCCTTCAGTTACTTGTTTCCACCTCCTCCGTCCTCTCCATCTTTCCCTCCCCTCCCCTCCTTCGCCCCTGTCTCTGTCTCACACAGAGGTTTCCTATCGACTGTCCCTCCAGCACTCTGCAAATTAAAGCATATTTCATCCACAGAGGAATCTACAATGACCCAATAAACTGCAGGGCTTCCCCAGTTCGTCTGCCGCTTACACAGTGTGTTTATATGCGAGTGTGTGGGTGGGTGCGTGTAAGATTATATTAAAACAGTAAGCCTCTAGGTTATACAAGTTCTCATTCCAACATAAAATAAGGCAATTTGAAAACAAGAAACTGTTTTTTTTTTTGTTCCATGTATCCCATTTCCTTTCCTTCCCTTGTTTCCTCACTTTCTCTCTCTCCTTTCGTACAGGCCCTATCTTGGTCTCTCACCCTCTCTCTCTCTCTCTTTGCCTGAAGAGGTAGATACAGCAGCTCCCCACAGGCTTTACCCTGACTTCTCCACTGACATGTTCACCTCCTCTTCTCTCCTTTAATGCTCTTCCCCGTTTCTTCCTGTTTGTCGCTGCGGCCCTTCTTTCTCTTTCCCCCACATTTCAGCTTAATTAGCCGAGACATTTTACATCTTCTCTCTTCTTCCCCTCGTTATCATTCTCCCTGATCTTCCCACCTCCCTCTTCCAAGACTGTAAAATACCTCTTTACTCTCCCTCATCTTTGAAGTTTGTAGTAGTAGTAAGTCAAAAGAAACTGGACTTGCAGTGCGGTTTTGAAATGTTTCGTCAGTCGTATCAGAGGTTTGATTTTTCTAAAGGATGTTGTGAAATTTCCTGGTGTCGAACCTCTAAGGGTTATTCACTCCTTGATATTATTATATTGTGTTTGGTCCACAGATCTAAGATTATGTGCCTGCACTCCTTTTCATATTCTTTATGATCCACATCGTAACTTTCAACTAACTTTCTGTAACCTTCAATCAACTATTAGAGACCACCAAAGATGGAGGTTTGGTTTGAGATGGTTTCCATGCTTTCTATCACAATGGACAAAGCCTCATAAATTGCTTTATTATTAATGCTCTAACCCAACTTAAAATCACATTTAGTTCCATTGATAGAAACTTGATACTTGTTGTGTTCAGAACATTACAACGAAAAGCCCCGTCCTTCACTACCTTATCCTTTGATTGATGTTCAGTTCAGTGTCTTTGTAGGAGAATTGACTACTGCAGCCGGTACAGTATGTGGACTGAGAGGCTAAGCACTTGGTAATAAGCTGACTCAGATGAGCATATCAACAGCAGGATTTTAAAAAGTGAGTGGGACATATCCCTAGTGGAAGTCACTTTGTTGCCACCATGAACACTCATCACTACAAAATAATGCAAATTCCCCTGAAAAACGGAGAGTTTTTCATTAAACTGTAAAAGCTACAACTCTGTTATCCTCATTTTTGCCTCCAGAAATCTCGGCCTCTTCCTCCATTAACTCGTCCTCTTTTGTCTTCTTATTAGTGGCCCTTCTTACTTTCTGGCTTTCTGCATGACTGGTTACTGCAGCTAATGTCACCACAGCCAGGAAGAAGAAGGTGAAAGGAAGAAAAGAAATTGGGTGGTATGACTCAAGCAACCTTTTCCAGTTTAATCTGCCAGTAGGCAGTTATACTCCTGTTAGACTTTAGGAAAGACCTGAGATAAACTTGTATTTTCCGGCACTGAGTTGATCAATATGCACAGAGTTTGCCAGGGGTCAGTCCACCAGGGCTCCCACCACCTGACTGCCAACGCAAAGGATCCTTTCTTAGCATGTGGTGAGTTCCCACACAGTCTGATCCACGTAGTTTATTCAGGCCGGTCCCACTTTCCCTATTCCGGGAGGGCGAGGTGGCGTGATTCAAGTTTGGCCTCTTCATGAGAGCCTTCAGAGTCTTCTCTTACTGCCCCTCACCTTGCCTTGGGATGTATGTATGTAAGTATGTGTGGTCTGTTTTGCTTAGTTTGCTGCCACCACAATCCAGATAAGTGGAAAATAGATTTGCTAGAATTGCTACAACATCACTACAATCATCAAATAGGAGAAAATGTCCACCTCTCTCGGCCCTGAAGAAGACTGAAATGTCGGGTCTTATTTTGCATTAGCAAAGAACTCAAACTGGACAACCCTGTTGAGAACAGAAACCTATACACGCTCTTATTTAATAGTTAGTGATGTGTATGGAACGACAGTTACAGACCAAGGTTGTGAAGAGCAGGCACACGTTTGATATGTGGCTTTGACGTGTGTTCACTATCATTATATTTGTGTGTGAAAGTGGTTTTAGTCAGACAGCTGCTGAGATAACAGCGGACTTACATTTGAGTGTGTCAGTCAGAGAAAATAGAGTGAAACGTGAATTGTGTGTGTGTGTGTTGGCATGGACCAAAGCTTAAGACTTCATTTTCCTGTGAGTCACATGATGGAAATTAATGTCACATGTAATAATAGAGAGAAATATATTACCATAATTGTTTAGCACATGAAAGACATATAATTAGGGATTTAATTTCTTTGCTCTCTATTTCTCACACACACACACACACACACACGCACACACACACACACACACAAGGTCAGAAGATGCGTTAAGCCATTCGTTGTCAACTGTCTAGCACTTCAAACGTGTCTATCCACACGGTTGTAGGTGGATGTTAAATGCATATCAATACAAACTCCGTAAGTGGCAGAGAGTACGGGAGAATGGCAGGGGAGGCCTCACCAGGGATAAAGCGTCGTGTTAAATAAGGAAACCTTCAGTGTCATTCACCCCTGGGTTGAGAGTCTGTGAGAGTCTTGACTTTATAAAGCACCTCGGAAGGCCGCTGGAGTGAATTCCACCACGTCAGCATTAATGGGACCTGAGAGTACTTGATGCTGCAGCTCCTGTGAAAGCATAAAACATTTCACAGTTGGCAGCAGAATGAGAAGGTGTCCAAGTTTAAAGGGCGGTGTAAAAATAGACAATGTTATGACCAGATGAATGGATGATGAAATTATAGGGATCTCTTAGAATAATATTTTAGTTTTCAGATTTGTACTAATACTGTTGTATTTTCACACAGAATGCAAATATTATACTGGAAGCGCAAATAAAGGCATCAACCAATCACGTTGTGACGTCATGTCACAACTCCTAATGAAAACTGACAATGACGGTTTTCCAGATGAGCCACTGCAAATCTATTTGTCTATCTATGGTAAATTTGCATCGATTTATTTTTTACTACCAAATTCTTCTTGATATGTATTAATGTGCGTATGTGGCTAGTAGTGACCCCACAAATGAAAGCTGTAAAGTGTGTATATATTGATACTAATAATTCAAACGTTGTTAATAATGAACATATCTGCTGATACGTATTATGTCTTTTTCATTAACAGTTTCCTCAGAATTTTATTATTATTTTATTACAATATTACATTTATTTACAACTATGGGTCAAATGTCTGTGTATAACGTGAAACATGTCACTTGTACTGACAAATGCATAGAGAATGAAGAGCTTTTTAGCCTCTTTCAGGCCATAGTTTTGGTTTTACAGCCTGAAACTTGTTGTTTGATTCACTCAACAGACAGCTTTTTTCAGGTAAAACCCGCTGTAAGCTACCTGACGTGTACCAAACGGTAGACAGACAAGGTTAGCGATTAGCTGGTGAACATAAAGCCAAATATTTCCCTCAGGAGTTGGTGGAGACCAAAACAGAGCTAAAAGGAGAGTGAATATGGAACATACATTCACCAGGTGGCCAAAAAAGAATGTGCTGAATGTGCAAATGGTTTGCTAACACGTTAGCAATATCAACTTTATAAGACTGCAGCTTGTTTTGTGCTGCCCTCAAGTGGCCAAAAAAATATATACAAAAAATATTGATAATAAATGAACGCAAGTTAAAATATGAAAATATGTTTGCCTTTATATTGTTTTAAGAACAACTAAAAAAACTGCATGATCTATCCCAACTAGCGCTAATTGTTTTGAATTAATACGATTGTCTGTTTCAGTTCGAAGACACCTTAAGTAAAACTTTTGATTTAAAATTATGTTTTCTCCTGGCTGGCTTTTACATATTTCCATCAAACTCCTCTTGAGAACATCTTTGCTGAGTTTTCTTCTTACAGCTTATTTTTCTGTCAGCAAGAGCAGAGCAATATTTGGACAGCCCCCCGGCCTGTGCTGATTGGTTGATTCATGGCTTCGTGAGCTGGTAATTGGATGATGACATTGGGGTGGAACACTAGAGAGCGATGATTGATGGCTGGGTCTGCTTGGACTTGCTGTAGCTAAGATGTATGTTGCGATATTGTTTTTGTGCGTACGTGTGTTTGTGTGTGTGTGTGTGTGTGTGTGTGTGTGTGTGTGTGTGTGGTGTGGAAATATCTCAAGGCATGGCAGCCCAACCTGAAGGTGTTTCTGGGAAAATTCTTGCGGGAATGAGGGATGTATGCGAGTCTCTTTCATACCTGACTGCATGCTTGCCGACATGCTTCTGTGCATCCACATGTATGCATATGCCTGAGTAAGAGTGTGTGTGTGTGTGTGTGTGTGTTTTCTCTGCAGGAGGCCAACATGAAAAGCTGGTCCACCCTGGTTGTGCAGCTCCAGCTTTGATTGACAGGCCATGTCATCCGTATGCCAAACTCACGCCTCCCCAAACAGATTATCTGCTCCCAGAGGAATGAAGGTAAGCGAGTCGCAAGTGGGCAGAAGAAACACTTTCAAGTCAATGTCAAATTAACTTTAGGAAATTCAATATTACAGCTGAAAAGTGGGAAAAGGTTACACTTTGGAGACACACATGGGGGACCTTTCTACACGAAGGGGGCGCACTGGGTGACAAGGACCTACATGGAGCCACGGAAGAAAAACGGCAGCCATGAAAGGAGAACAGTCTTGCCCACACTTTATAAACTGGCCTAAATCTGCTTCTACAGACATCTGACCACACAGAAGTCCACACTCTTTATGAAGTATGGGTGTGTAGGGTGTGTGTGACTATATGTAGCAGCTGAGAGCAGAGTGATAAGCAAAGCCTGAGGTCATCCATCACACACAACGTCTATAACAGACAAGCAGGCTGACGAACAACAGAGAGCCATGATGGAGCCGAGGCGCCCACACTGCAGCCTGCAGACCAAATAAATGTGTACAGTGGGTGATGTGAAACATCTGCCCCCCCAGCTGAGGGAGATTTGGAAGATTTGTTTCTGAAAAGCTCCATAAACTCTGTTGAAGCTACTGAGCCTGGAGTCTTTTTGAACAGCCAGATTTGCATATGAACTGCTATAAAAAATATTATCCAACTGAACCATTTATATATATATGATTTACTTTTATATATGATAGACCTTTTGGAAGGGATGGGGGTGGGATCTCAGGGGGGATAGCATGCATCTTTCACATGCTACGTGCCTCCAGTGAAGCCCCATCCTGACAGGTGGAAAAAATCAACTATTATTTATGGCAATTTGATATGATAGGATGGACAGAAAGGCAGGGCTGATGAAAAATGTATGATGACTTAAATGGTTTGACTTTGTGTTCACGCCCACCAGAGCAACATGAGGTCACCACTGCAGATGCACTTTATTTCATTCTGATGTTTACCCTAATCTTAGAGGCTAACACTCACTACGAGTACTCAAAGAAGCAGGATCTTGTAAAACATATCCTCAGAAACATCACAAATGGTCAGTTTGCACAACAGGTCATCATGCACTTACAGTAAATACAATAATTCTTGCCTATTCTCCCTTAAACAAACCAAGCTAAGAGCTGAGTTACTAGTTATTTTCCTTTTTCATTGGTAGTCAGTCGGGTCGACAAAATGCTCTCACTTTAACAAACATTTTGTAAAATACAAAATGATGGACATCAGGAATTACATTCTCAAAATCTACAAAATGGATAATGGGCTGTTTTGGAAACTCACTCTTCCCGTGTCTGAACACCTGCTCAGTTTCACCTTGATCAGTGTTTCTCTAATGGGCTCAGAAGACAAATTGAGTCCCCTTGTTCGCTATATCGAGTCACAATGGCGGCACACCTGTGTGGTTTCAATTTCCCCAGTCTCTCTGCTCCAATAGCTCAGCGCAGGGACTGCAGAGACAAATAACATTGGGAAGCTGCCACAGATGTGACACCAGCGAAATGATGATGGTGCTGACCAGAGCACGATAATTGGGTGCTGCTATCTGTGACTGGGTGGCTATTGACTACATTAGCAGATGGATTAGCGATAGGACCACTGAAGTGATGAGAATTCATACGTCCCTATTTAGACTGAGGATCATGCGACTAAAGGAAAGCAAGAGGTGTGTTGTCATGTTGAAGTCTGCACACACATGCATATTCATAGCAACACACATCAACAAAAACAATGTATTTTATTTTCAGGCTTATTACACTGTGCCTGTGCCGTCTACATTTACATAATTGTTACGCTATAAATATATGAAAAAGTTCTCACCCAAAATGTTTCATTCACTATCTTGAGAGGCAGTTAGGTGGCGCCAATATAAAATGCGCCGTGGGTGCGCTTTTGGAGGTGTATGATGGACAAGGAGGAAACCCCAGGGCATACCTAAGAAACACCAAAGGGATTAAATCTCCCAGCCAGTCCGGAAGTCCTCAGGGAACCTCTAGGAAGAGCAGGAGGAAATTGCTTAGAAAAGGATGTCTATGCTGTAAGATTGCCCTGCTACTGCTACTCTGATCTGGATAAGTGGCCAGGAAATGAATGGATGGATCGATAGAAATACAACTTTGCAAGTAAACAAGTACTCATGTTACTTTCTTTTAGCCACACTAGTGGAGTGGCTCTGGGGATGGCAGTGTCAACAACTAACAAATGGATTGCAATACAATTTTGTTCAGACGTTCACGGTCCCTACAGGGTGAACCCTACTGACTTTGATGATCCTCTGACTTCACCTAGTGCCACCAGCAGGTCAAAGGCATGGCTAACCCAGCGAAATATTTCAACATGTACTGGATGTATTGGATCAAATGTTTGTACAGACATTCATGGTTCCTGTATGATGAATCCTACTGACTTTGGTTTAGAGGGAAATAGCTTGACAACTGTTGGATGGATTGTCGTGAAATATTCATGGTCCCTTGAGAATAAACTCTTCAGACTTTGGTGATCCCTTCATTTTTCTTCTCATCACTTTGAGCCTGGCAGCATGCTGACGTTAGCATTTCCCTAACAGCACCACTGTGCCAAAGCACAGCCTCACAGAGCTGCCAGCATGGGTGTAGACCCTCGGTCTTGTTGTGTTTCAAATTAAACAGCACTTAAAGATGGTTGAGGTTTACGTCAGTGTAGGTATTTCCACAGTTAAGGGGACCTTAAAACTAAACCCTAATCGTAAACAGTCCAATCTGAAGAAAACCTATCAATGTGGACCAGCACCTTTTGGCCACCTGTGTACCATCAATTATTACTGGGTATTGCCACTTTTTTAATGGACATAGACATTCATGTTGCAGTTATTGTACATGAGTGAGATTGTGAGATGCTTTGTTTTCTACTTTCTGTGGGAGGAAACGCAGTATGTGTGTCGGTTCGGCGGGAAAGCTGCCAAATAAAAGGTTGATTTCTGCTTGGGTCTCCAAAATCCCGTCTGTAAATGATCTGATATCACAGCAGGCTATGTTACTGATGTCAAGACAGCACACAGGTAAAGTTAAAGAGGAGTGTGGACAGGCCGACTTAAGGTTGTGAACGCTTAGTATATTCGCTGAAGAGTTTGCTTATTATAAGGACTGCTACTGTAAAGTAATGATGTGTGCTTCCAATAACTTGCCCATATTGTAGATGTTCATATTTATTATACAGTTCTTTACAGCTCGCCAATTGCTTTTTTTAATAAAGTTAATTTGTTCCCTCCTCACATAACATAAACCAAACTGTTCCAAAGTAAAGTAAAAAGCACAAAATTGGCCATAAATAAAGTCTGGGAATCGGCACAACATGAGCATGGTCAAAAACAGTATGCTTAACTCTCACACAAACCAATAACGCCTGAAGCTGATTACGAAGAAAGTTGTCAGATGGCATACTTGATCAGTAAAAAAAAATATATATAATAATAGTTTACTTCACCAATCAATGCTCCTCTACATTATTTGGTTCGATGTTCCTTTTTTAGACTCTATTTAAAGGGTTTGATAGAAACACAAGAACATATGGATTCACTTCACTTCATCAGTGTCACAGCTTCCCTGGCCAAAACACCAGAGCCTCCACTGACCAGCAGCTGCTTGGTTTGACACTGCCAGACTGGTCTCTGTTCATTTGTCCCTCATGTTGTCATTTTGACTGGTGAATGAAATAAGACATTCCTCCCTGGAAATTAGAAAACCGGTTGTGTCTGATTAATACATCTCAACAGGGGATGGTTGGTTTGCTCAAAAATGATCATGCTTTTCATAGAATAGGTGTCTCATGGATTCATCAGGAGGGAGATGACAGCTCAGGGGAGACTGACAGCTGTTAAGGAACCAGACAAGCCAATTATCATCAATCAAAAGGGCTGTTTGCAGCCTTCAGACAAAGATACACAGGGCTGAACAGGTCGCAAATGTGATCATTTAACATGTAACCTGTTTAACATGTAATCAGTTATGACACCAAAATGAAAGCGATGTTCTCAAACCTCAGAGGATTCGCATTTTTGTCTGGGATACGGTTGCAACCACCACGTCCGAATCTTGAAGCCAGGGCAGAAGCGTCTTATGTTGAAGCTCATTGGATGGCCACTATATGCTGGCGACTAACATCACAGACCAGCACAGTATCCCTAAGAATTACACTCAAATTGGACGATTCTGCTCCTTATGATTTGCCTCCAATGTCAAGGTTGGAGGCAAAAAGTTGAAAGTTGTGTGCCCTTTACATAGCCAGGTGGAAAGTAACAGTGAGGTGCCTTTTTGTTAACCATAACCTCAAGTATTTCAATTGCTCTTACCCTAACCATACCTTTACCATAGTTGTTTGCTGTTGTTACCATAATATGTGCCATAACCATGATCCTTCCCCTTAATGTGTTCTGTAGAAAGAAAGAACAGAAGAACAAAAGGTTGTCTTTGAATATATTCCAGGGTTTTGCAGAATCCTTAAATTTTTACATTCTTGTCTGTCGAGATGGACAATAACATGTTTCACAAAGAACTCAACAGAACTGGTTAGTCGGCCTGGCAGCTGCAGTTACGATGGTTGAAAAGACATCAGGAAGAAAACCAGCAAATTAAAGTAGAACCATAATATATTAGAACATTGTTTGAATGACAGGTGATCTCTGGGTAGTGCCATTTAAAAAGCATCACACCATTAAGCACCAAAATAACAAACTAAAACAAAACACAAGAACATGACAAGAAGATTTGTGACTGATACATGCATACAGCAATGCTTTCCTCAAAAGCTCTCAAACTCATAAGTAATCACATGTACATGTCTAATTACACCATCTCCATAATTAGTCAAATATGCTGTTTAATGAAGTTATGCAAATTAGAATAAATAATGGATAATTAGTCCAATGGTTATCAGTTTTAGTGTACTCAAACAGTAACAATTGATTCCATATTGCAGACAATCATTTGCAGAAATTTACACCAGCACATTAACAGAACATGATATGGAAAATGTGTGCAACTCAACAAAAAATGAGAAAATAAAGAGGCGACTAAGTTTGAATATTTTAACTCAGAGGGGAGAAGGAGCCAAATAAAGCCATCAGCTGTTATCTCGGGCCTTTGAAGTGGAGGAGGAGGAAGACACATCTTTGGTTAATGATAACGCACACACACAACCAACATTCCCTGGGGATGCCATGATTATTCTCTACATTCTCATCTTCTAGTGATTTGTGTATTGCTGATGCCAAATCGGAAAGCATCAACTAGAATACATCCTTTACGTGCAAACCTTCTCGCATTCTGTTGTTTTCAAGTTTCCTTCACAGCTTTTCTCCTCTCCGATCACGTCAACACCCTATATTGCTTTCTGCAGTATGTTCCCCAACATCTGCAACAAACTAGAACATCGCCAAACATAATTCCATCATGCTCAGTTATCAGTAAACAGCACATTATTTGTTGTAGGTTGAAGTAACAGCACAAAACGTAGAAAGAAGGAAGAACTAAATCAAATGTAGTTAGGTGGCTCTTGTTGAGATAATTGGATAATAATGCAGATTTGGCTGTTGGTTATTCCCTCAAAACTGTATTAGTTGAAAATAATATTAATAATGAAAAATGTAAAACATAAACTTGGTATTATCATGGTTGGGTGGCAAAATTATGTATTAGTATTATGCAAAGGGATTTTTATGTAATTAGAAGTAATGTGTGATAGATGTGCAGTGCGGTTGTAGCACCAGGTGCTTTGTAACTGTCTTTGTATCAGGAATTAATTAGATTGCCTTTATAGCCTATAAAGATTAATGATTTATTTTATAGTACAAAAATGAAAACACTGAGGATAATGTATTGGTTCCTCAGCTAAAGATGAAGGAGTTTTATCAATTTGTGATTATGATTGCTGTCTGTGATCTCGATATTTTGGTAGTCAAAGTCATGTTCATAATGACTTGTGTATCCCAGTTTCAAACAAACGGGAGCACAGTGCATCTGTGCATGGCTCTAAGTGGCATGACATTGACATTAATGTATTTAATGCCATAGAACATCGACATAATGCATCCTGGAGTAGACTCCACTGCCATCCCCACCTCCATGACCCCTGAATAGGCTAAAGTGGATTTGGAAATTAATGGATGTCATAGTAAATGTGCAGGTGAATGTTTTTGTCTTTTAATGGCAGCCTGTGTGCTGCGAGGACGAACTGCGTGTGAACGTCCTGCTTTATCTGGGCCTTGCAGCATAGCCACGGTTGTTATTGACTCCCAAATGTACTCTTTTACAAGTATTCACAGTTAGAGAGAGAAATGCCACCTCTAACATTAAATAATGCACTCCACTCATTGAGTACAAATTAAAATGGTGGTCATATGTTCATCCGTGCTGCAGTTAGTTGGTGATAACTGTGTCAGGATGGAGGAGGGAAACATTACATTTTATTGCCCACTAATACAGAAATGTCTTGTGGTAATGACTTTTATAACTGCCCAGTAAACAGGAAGAAATTAAACTTTTTAGATTGTGACATGCACTCTGACGTGAAGAACCAAAAGCATAAATACTTCCAAAGTTAGGAGAGATGTTCGGTTGTTTGCAGCTGCCAGTTGAATGGTCACTGACTCCAATGGAATGATAGTGTTGCTGTGTGTCTGCTGGATGTTAACACGTCAGCCAGAATCATGTGTCAGCTTGCTTTGCAGTTTTTAGCTAAAAATTGATTAAAGCAGCTTTAAAGCCGGGGAGCACAGAGGCTCTGCGGGCTTGAGTATGCTTCAAACGAACCAGGCTGTACGAAATGTTGTTTGACCTTGTCTAAAGGTTTCAAAGGCGGAGCAAGAAGCACATCGTCATAGAAAGGGCTAAAACATGAGGGGTGCAATTGATCGTACAAATGCGTACGCAAACAGCGCACGCCTTCGGACTGTCTCTACTCTATGTCCTTAATGCCTTTGTCCCGCCTTCCAGGTACCTGACACAACAGAAGTCCACACAGGAGGCGTAGCATGAGCAGCATGTTAGCAGAGCAGCAGCTTCATTGCTTCGCCGTTAGCATTACAACACTGGCAGCCACATGTAGTGTCATCACAGCATCGCAGAGCTCCAAGGCTGTTACATCTGACGTTGCCTCGCAGTGTGGGGGCAGAGTGCCCAAGGGGACGTCATAAATCTTTCACAGACATTTTGGGGGTCAAGTAGACAGAATTACTGGATCTTCTCTGGAAAAATACTTATTTTGCAATAAACATTGTAAAATGGGACAAGGATCAATAGATAGTGTAATAAAATGATTTACTAACTAGTTTTAAGTTTCTCTTTAAATAACAATTGATTCACTCAGAGGCCTGTATGACAAAGTGAGATTAACCAGATAACCGAGTTTAACCCAGGCAGCAAAACAAAGCTTTTCACTGGGGTAGATCGCTCTGGTACCCTATGCTGCATGGTGGGGCCAAGTTCAGTTCAGAGGGTTAGATGTGTGAACAGCCCCCATACTAACCAATCAACTGAGGGGAAAACTGAGTCATAATTGTCCAACAGACAGAAGTTCTGCATTTCAAAGCAATGAATGACTTTGCCTTCCATGATAATTATCACAGGCAAACTATAAGAAACATTAGCAACCATTAGCTCGCTCTGGTTTTAAAATAGTGCTTCTAACAAACACCAGGAAGTTATTGAACATAGCTATCAATAATGAATGACATTTCCAGGTGCGTGTTCATTGTGGTGAAATGCTTCAGTCTGGCTCATTTTAATGTGATATTGCATCACAGCGGGTCAGAGAACATGAGGTGGCTTCGTGAATGAAAAGTCTGAATGAGTTGAAAAACAAAGTACAAATATCTGACAAGTAGCGCACCTGTATGATCATTCCCACAATTATTTACTACCACTACTTGTATGATTTTATCATATTGTTTTTGCTTCTCTCTCTTCTCCTTATTTCATATGCCTCAGCAATGCCGTGATTTACCGACAAGGATCAGCACTCTCATCTCATATTGAACATCCTGCTTTTGATCTATTGTTGCTGCATTGGCTATTTGTTACAAGGCTGAGGTTGCTTCGTGATACATGCTCTACGGTCTCTGTCTCGGGGCCTTTAGTATATCATCTTGAAGAACAGTTGTTTGAAAGTTTTACTTGCTGCATCATTCACTTGAAGCTCCTATTGTTTTACATTTAAATGGACAAATTGGACAGTTACACTTAATGTAATGTAATGGACCTTTTTAGCCCAAAGCAGCAGCTAATATCTGATCTATTTCCCACACGTAGATGTATCATAGATATATAGGTGGTTATATAACACCATAACAGTTAGAATCCCCAAATAGTTGAGAGGCTTGAAAGAACATTTAACTGTTGTAGCACTCTTGATGATGAAGTGTGTGTTTTCTGATGTACAGGGTTGGCTCAACAGTGGATTTTTGCACCAGCGTACACCATTGATCAGAATCTGAGGAGTCTTAAGTTAAGCTACTTGTTATCTGTCAGGTAGGAGTCAACTATAACGTTGGTAAAAATGATGTTAAAGTTATTTTGCTATGAAAAAGTCATTACACAGAGTTTTAAAGATGTTTCTAATTTGTTTAGTTTTATTAAATCTGAAAACTGCTTTAGGTTTAACTGGACTACCAACCTGCAACACTATCTATGTGACCTCGCAGTGTGTGTGTGTGTGTGTGTGCGTGAGAAAGATAATGTTAAAGACAAACAATAGTGAGACTGAGCAATAACTGTGCATATCTCTGTCAGACGCAATATCTACCTCCAGACTCTTTTCTCTGTATGAATGCATTTGAGTTCAGGGGCCAAGATGTCTTTTTTTTTTTTTTTATCTCTCCTTCCCAACCCCAGTTTTCTGTACTTCAAGCCCCTCTTGGTTGAGCGGGTATCTTTGTCACCTCCGCGGAGGCCAGTCGACTCCTGCTTCCTCACTCGCTGCCTCCTCACCTCCCTACCTGCACCTCTTGCTGGGTTTAAGAGTTTAAAAAACACTTCAGTGACTCTCACTTACTCCCCCCCCCCGGAGCAGGGGGGGGGGAGTAAGCAGGCGAGGAGATTGTCTGTAGATCTTTGAGGCGGACACAAATCGGGCAAACTGCAGCGAGGCAAAATAAGAGAATTATCTCTCGCTGGTATTTGTGCGAGGTGGATTTCGAGGAGGTGAGCAGGAGATTGCAGTACGTGTGATCTATGGTTGTGTATTTTCAACTTTCATTCATCCAGCTCAAAGCTTTTGCTCTCTCTCCCAGTGCTCTTTTCTTGACAGCCATACAGTTATACACAATAGATGTGTCCAATTTTGGGGTTCACCTCTTTTGAAGTCTGCTTTTCAAAACCAAATACTTCTCAAGCTGTTGACAAGAATGTCCCAATCCAAAGGCTTCTCCCTGCGAAACTGCCCGGATTCATTTCAGTCAAACACGACTCACCACTTTGCCTCGTTGTGAGCAGAACACACTGGCAAAAAGCAAATTCAGCTGCAACTTTTTATTCAAACATCCTCAATTTTGCATTCTGAGCACACAAGACGGTCGTTTTTGTATTGTCTTTCCATACTGTTGGCTCCTCCCATTGTCTTTTGGGGCTCTCAGGCATGGAGGAGCGTTTCCTCTCTAGAATTCTGTTCACGTCGTCTGTCTGCTCGTCTTTGGCTTAAGGGCAACTTGTAACAAAAAAAAACACGAGTTGAAGCAAAGCGTTTGATCAGTTGGCCTGGGTTGCTTGGTGTCTCAGTATTACAGTAAAAAAGACAGCACCTTTGTAGGGTGCACCTTTTGATAGAGGCGTCCCTTGAAATGGGATCTGGCCATTCACAGCTGTGATCTTCCGCCAGTACAGCCACGATCTTCAACTGGTGGCCGCAGGGCAGTTGCACGGGAGGAAATGTGGTGACTCAAGCTGGTGCAAGGATTCAAGCCAGTCACCATTCAGTCAGTATTTATTTATTTTCTATTTATTTACAAGTTCTACTCATTTGTTTCAGTTTTTGTGGGATCAAACCAGCCAGTCTTCCAGTCAAAATCTGGATTTTCTTATTCCTCAGGCCGTCGCTACCCTTTCTGACCGTTATCTTTCTACTGCTTGTGTGTGGCAATGTGAGTTTGTGTGGAAATGTGTAACATCGGTGTGCGTCCACCCCCCGTGGCTGTCTGCCAGACATGTTTTGAAGTTAAACCAAGTTAGGTCTCAAGTCAGTTGAGGCAAGTCCAAGTCCAAGTCAAGTCATACGTATGTTTGTCCTGGTGTAATGTTTTGCCTACCTGTGTGTTTATGCATCATTTTGTGTGTGTGTGTGTGTGCGTGTAGTAATCCCCAGTGGTGATGCAGACCATTGAGCTCTATTCAATAGTGGCTGAGTCCAGTTCATTTCTCCAGCTGTCTATTTGCAGGGCAGTCAATGAGGTGCACTCCCAACCGTCTCCGTGTCCCAAACACCTAACCCTGCCATCCATCTACCTGGCACACACTCCTGTCTTTTTCTAAAATCCTTTATTTATCTAGGGAGGTTTTGCTGAGCCTGCATCCTGCTTTTCAGCTACGCCCCGTTACACACCCACACAGGTCAGGCATTCCCCATCTCAGAAGAATCTCAGATTTCAGCTGCTTGAATTCGAGGGCATGCAAATGTCATATTACAACATAAAATTGTGTCCTGATTTCGTCCTACTGAGCTTTTTGACAGCGTGAAATGTAAGAATACTAGAAAAGCAAAGGTGTACTCTTCCATTTAGAGTCGGGAGCAAAAGCAGGGATCATGATAATGATGCCGTTTTTGCTTTTGGGGCCAGTTGGGAATCATGAGTAACTTTCATAATTTGCTTTAACAATTATGTTTTAGGGGTAAATGGGACATAATTGGAATTTGTGTGTTCTCCCTCTGTCTGTTTCCTCTCACAGTCCAAATGCATTCACTCTTGGTGAATTGAAAGCTCTAAATGTGAGTGTGAATGGTTGTCCCTGAACAGCACGAGTGGATTTATAAAATGGAATGATGAACAGAGGCCTGACTGGTAGATTTGACATAATCAAATCTACATCCCATATCACATCCCATCTTATCCTAGTAGGACCAAGTGCTTTTAGTTGCCCAACCTTAACCACCACTAATGTAAGTGTTATCTTCTCTCATTGGTATTGCAGGAATATTCACCCTTGAAGCGCCGTTATATCTGCTAGTCCTTATATGTGAGTGTAATTTTAGAGATATGATTGTTTTGGCAGTGACCTTTGGCTCGTTTGGACTGTACTGGAGATCAGCAAACACTGACAAACAAAATGTTAGTAGCTCCACAGGGAGGAAAATGATGAAAGATCACTTTCATGGAAAAACTTCAGAAGACACAGTCACATTAGCTGTTGCCTGATTTCAGCCATGTTAGCAAAACAGTACTGCTCAGCCTGAGGTTATACCCTGGTTCACTCATTCACTATTTCATGTATATAATAAACTCTAAATAGTTTATAGTGAGCAGTGAAATCAATCATCATCATCTTGTGCCATCGCTGAGGCTCATGACTGTAATTTTGACATTTACCATCACATTCTGAGAATTTGTGAGGGCACTATATACTGCTTAAAGTGGGGGACAGACCTGACAACTATGTAAAACCGACAAAGACTGGACAAACCATGCACCAGTCTTTACAAACTTGCACATATGTTTTAGTTTTGACAGTCAGAAAGGAGCACATACCCAGTGAGTACAGAAACAAAATACTGGGTGATGATGAGAGTCGCTTCACTTCACCAATTCGCTTTTCTGTACCAAAACTGACAAGTTTGCCTCGCTAATTTCAACAGCAACCTGCATGTAAAAGGCAAAGAAACAGAGGAAAAACACTCAATTTGGATGAGTTAGTGGATGGAGAGGAGACGGCAACGCTACAGAGAGAACTGCAGGTGAATGAACTTCATCAGAGTGAGGTGGACTTGCAGCTGAGCTGTGGCTCTGCACTAAAACCTGATTTCAAATAATGATTTCACTCCAAGTGCATCACAGTTTGCTGTTAGCTCGCCACTTTTGGCCAGTTTCTTTTTTTTTTATTAGTATTTCTCCTCAAGAGATGCCAATATCCTGATTCTAGTCGTAAATATCACACTTAGCTTTGAGCTAACTCTCAAATGGTAACATTTGTGTTTAATGTCGTACGTGGTCCCTACATATAAAATAAATAAAAGACACCACACACTGTATGATTTTATCTCCCAACTGTCAAAGTAACTACCCAAATTGGAACGTACTTCATACAACTTTGTCAGATCACTGCTCACACCCAAATCATGTCGATGGCCAAAGCGCAAAACCTCCTATCTGCCAAATGATCCAGGAAAAGTGGGGAAAAATCTCCTATGTGCACTTTGCGAGGCACTAATACCTAGTCGGTATTGTTAACACATAATATAGTAATATAGTCCAAAAACGATGTATTATGTATTGGGTATCCTTAACAAATAGCATTCTGCAAGAAAACAACAATTTTTTTTTGGTTTCTCAAAAGGTTTTGCACTTCGGCCATGGATGTATAATCAACAGCAGTAATGTGTGCCCCCACCTTGACTTTCACACTGAGGATTCGGACGCTCAAATACAATGGCAGTAAGAAAATGTAACGCACTTGGTGGCAAACTTGGTAGGAGTGATTTTGGACACAGCTTTATGTCAACTTTTCCGGTTGGAATTTAAATGCTAATTCCTGGCGGTGAGGTGCAGGTGAGATATATCAGCAGAATAGTGTTATCCAAAACAACGGACCTGCAGTAAACACTATCTTTGCAAAGCGTGCATAGTTCAGTTTCTGTTGCGACTGTGCCAGAGAGGTCTTGATTTAACTACAGTAATTTTAGGCTGCAGATTGTGGTATTGTTGTATTGAATTGCATGATATTGCACAGGTGTCGCTATTTGTGTGTGACTCCTGTAAACGATAATTCCGTCGGCACAAGAAAGCAAAGTGTGTATGTACTAAACGCAACGCACTTCTTCCCAGAGCCTCAGATAGATTTTTCCACATGTCCGTGCCTGTATAGGGTGCAGACACTGAAGTAATCCTCACTGATGGAAAAACAGTCACAGTCACAAAGCCCTCTGTCTGCCCGCTGAGCGTGTGATGAGATAGTGAAGAGATTGCCATAGATATTTGGAGAATTTCCCTCCACTTTGACAAAGAAAGGACACCAAGGAGTACATACAGAGAAATAAAGGTGACAGGTGGCTCTTGCTATAGTCTGACAGTACGGAAGAATTACTTATTTTGCACTTCAGTCGTCCCATATGTGAAGGTGGAGGTCAGGCTGTGATGGTTAATTCACGACATGTAATATCTCAGGTGATATCTCCTATAGTGCCACCAACAGGTCAAAGCTTTCATTTATTTAGTGAAATATCTTAACATTAACTTGAGGGATTGGCTCAACATTTTCTACAAAAATAATTTGTTTCCTGATGATGAATCGTAATGACTTTGGTGCAGTTTGACTCTTCTGGATGGTTTTCAATCATGAATTTAGTAAATACATTCATGTTCCCCACAGGATGAATCCTACCGACCGACCGGGATCCCTAGACTTTTCCCTTAATGCCAACATGAAGTTGACATTTTTGTCGATGTTAAAGTGTGTATATGTTTGATACCTGAGCTGTACTTTGTGTACTTGTGTACAGCAGAGCATTAAACTAAAACATCAGATGTTTACATTTACACATCCCCGTTCAAACATGAGGAAATAAAGAGCAGGGAACAAAGATTAATAAGATCACTGTCATCTCATAATCCTTCTGTAGCATTTCCCACAGCTCCATCTCTTAGATATAGGCAGACTTCAGAGGGAACATATTTACAAGGATAAAGCTAACACATGGGCAAGTCTTATACGGATAAATACATAAAAAATGGGAAGACAAGGAGAACAAAGCTTGACAAAAAGGAGAGGTGTTCGGAGGGTTGATATTTAATTAAAAGGGTATAGATTTGTATCAACTGGAGGGAAGAGACATGAAGTGAAGCATCAAAGCTTGGAGGGATGACGCATTTTGTTACGTTCTCTTGCTTTTTAAAACACTCTACGTTACACATTTAGGCCTCATTAACAGCCTTGAGAGGACATCATAACTTCAACTGGCAGCCTAAAGCTGGGAGGGATGATGGATCTTGTTGATCTTTGGCCCAAGGGGTTGCTGCATAATTTGTGTGGAACGAGGCGTTTACACATTGAGATACTGCCACATTTCAGCTCACCCAGCCTTCTTCAGCACATACAGCCTGAGGCCAAATTCTATCTATCTATCTATCTATCTATCTATCTATCTATCTATCTATCTATCTATCTATCTATCTATGTCTATTTTTGCAAGCAGCAAATGCTTTTAACTTTTGTGGAGGGATAGGGGAAATGCAAATAATCATATATCAGTACAGTCATCATGCTACCACTGCACTAGCTTATGTTAAAGCTGTTAGATTTAATTAAGTCAATCAAATTAAATAAGTAGAGTTTTTAGAGAGAAAACAAGCTTGATTGTGGATGAATTTTCTGAACATATGTGCAGATACAGAGGCAGCATGAGAAGGAGAGAGGAGGATTTCATAAATCACACTCCCAAGGTGCTTCAGTCAGCCTTTCTCATTGGGTCAAAGGTCAACTTAACATCTCTCCAGTGCTGAACTTTGGCGTGATGCGGCCAATCAAAACCCTCTCTCCGGCACGGTCCGCTAACGCAGGCGTCCGTTGCGCTCACAGGGCAAAGGGCAAAAGTGTGGGGAGCTTGAATACTTATAAATGCATTAGACGCTGCAGCGGACCGGTCTGTATCAGCATTGTCACAGCTGTCGATAAAAGTAAGAGATCCAAACCCACAGGACAATCCACAGATTGAAGTGCTTTATTTAGCTCTGTATTCACTGACTGCATGTCCAGACAGAAAGAAACATCCCAGAGCGAGTGAGAGATTTTAGATTTAGATTTTGCAAACATAGACATGCACATATGGACAAACAAAGTCAGAAAAAAAAGCAATGAAATAGCAAAAGAAAAAGAGATTTCATCCTCTTATATTAAAATGCTGTTTATCTAACTGTCGCTCTGCACTGTGCCCAAATTTATAGTCTCCAAAAGTGTTGTTGCTCTGGCAGTGCATCTTCGCCTCAATTTCACGGCAGAGAGGAACATAATGAAATCATTTCTATTTGTGTGGATTGTTTTTCCATTGTTTCTTTCAAATTGTGAAACAACCGTTTAAAATCATTTCACGGGATTACAAAGAATGAAAGTAACGCACCTAGTCGCCTTGTAATTAACCAAGATCAGGCTCGTTTGTGATCTTATTATTGCAAATCACAAGCGTGCATTGATTCAGCAAGGGGGGTAAACATTTTGGGACAAGACTGTGCCATGTATACACGTTTAACTCTTCTGTCTTCTACAAAACACACTTACATTGGGCTAAATTTGCTTTGCCACGTAAGCTTTGGAGGACACATAATTGCTGCCTGAGGAGGTCGGGAGAGGGAGGGAGCGGATGGTTCACTTCACTCCCTACATACATGCGCTCAAAAAAGAAATACTTTGAGATTTTGGACACTTATGAATCCTCGTCATTATGTGTCATCGCTGAGTCGCACAATGGTCATTTCCCCGTGCGCGTTACTACGAATGCAAATCAGAGACAGATGAGACACAGTAATTGATTATTAGACTACAGTTTGAAAGGACCACCAAGGAAAATGGTGTGTACTTTTCTTATTTCTATGGATCACTGGCCAAATGTTTATGACCTCAAGATATTTCCAGCAGCAGCAAAAGCTTGAAAAGCTCCAGCAAAATAAAACAACATGTACATGCTCTTCAGTGCAGATCTTGACTTTTTCACTGTTATGATAACGAGAGAAACCACATCTGTGTTTTTTTTAAAGGCATTCTGGGAAAGAAATGACTTATTATAATATTCCACCGAACATCACATGCACCGACAATCACGGTAAGCAACAGGTAACATTGTGTGCTGCAGTGGTTGGCGTTTAATATTGACATGAGTGACATGTTGTCATCATTGAATTAACAATGATGACATCAGTCAGTTAGTCAGTTATGTTGATTTCTTCAAGTGCAATTTAAAAAAAAAAAAATTGCACCTTGTGGCGCGGTTATAATTTAGATTTACCTTTAAATTTAAGCATGTTTCATAAGCCAGCTCACAGTGACAGTATGAGCCCCAGCCACCTCCTCCTCTCTGCATTCATTTATCAGCAGCAGCCAGGAAGTCCTGGGAAATTACCCCCATCACTAGACAAATGTAGAGGCCATGAACGTCCTCTGCAGCCTTATTGCTCACCTAAAACAAACAAATGTAAGGCAATTACTCTACAATTAGTCCATATATCATGACAGATGGGTCCAAATAAAAGCCACATTTAAGCTGTAACAGGTAGAGGGACTGACGCATTGAACAGAGCCAACTGAAAGAGTTGTGTGCATAGTTAACCATCTATTTTATGTCTTGCAAATGTTTAGGAGATGTTTGAAGGCCCTTTGGCCACAACCAGCGGAGAGGTTCATGGAAGACATCTGCCTTTCATTAACCTTCTCCTGATTGCCCATTAGTCATTGTCTTGTAAGCCTCTAGATTTTCATGGTCTTTAATTTTAACTGACGATGGTCTTACACTTACTTTGACAGTCACTTTATTTAACTTTTAATCACCTTCATTGAAATAAATTAACATGCTTTTCAACTGAAGAGCAGCTTTGTTATGTTAGCATTAAACATGAATGCATTCAGGAGATCCTGTTATCTCTGCACCAAGATGGCTGTTGTCTGTGTTCTGCACCACAAAATCTTGTTGCACTTGGAAAAGACCTTTTCTTGACTTGAAGATCGTTAAAAAAGAATAATCACAGAAAAGAAACCCCAAACATTTAATTATTTGTTTAATTTATTTTCAGACTTCCCAATTACACACAAAGCAGGGGGATTGTTTATTATAGACGCATGTTTCTCAGATTTTTGGTAAGCTTTAATCATGCAAGGCTGAAGTTACATAACAAAATAAACTGGGGCAAATGTACATCTGGACTGATGACTAAACCAGTTAAGAACACATGAAGAAACAGTTTAATGTGAACGCCAGACAAGGGAAGCTACAACAAAGAGTCCAGTCCAGTACAAATAGCAATCCTATGCTGGGATAATACTTACTTTGTGTTAATTTCTGGCAGTTGTGATTAAACAGCACTTTTTCTGGAATATGCACCATGTGAGCACAAGGTAAACTAAAATATAGTAAGCTCTTAAAATTAGAGTTTAAATTCACACTGTTGTAAGACAGGGCCACAAAATTAGGTAATAATGCAGAACTCACTGGTTGATGATGCACTTTGAGTGAGTAATTAATCAAATTACCAAAACCAATTTACATGCAGTGACTCAAGGGCTATAGGGGGCCCCTTGGGTTCTGGCGTCCCGGGGAAGTCGCCCACTTGGTTGTCAATCAGCCTTGGTTGCAGCAGAAATCTCAGAACCTGGGCAGATCAAACCAAAAGTGCATGGCTCCCAGTAGAGATAAGTGAAGATAATGTACGTTTTAATGTGATTAGATGAGCTGATTCTTTATATAAAGTTCTCTATTAACATGCTGAGTACAAATTACTCCAGTCCCACAAGTCACTCCCTGATCATAATGAGCAATCCTCTTGGTTCTAATCATGAACCAAGAGGATTGAAGAAGATGTCTGGGTTTTCTAAAACTACTGACTTCTCTGTGAGGAGGGGGCCCTAAAATACTCATGCACAAATGACACGGGAGCAAATCGATACCTCTCACACTGACCGGCAATGATGTCAGCTGCACAGTTGGATCTCCCCTGTTCTCTCGGCGCCTGTCTTTGTGTGTGTGTGTGTGTATGTGTGTGTGCGTGTGTGTGTGTGTGTGTGTGTGAAAGGCAGAGGGAGAGTCTGCCTCCCTGCCCCTCAGCACGAGCGCGCACTTTTGAGGCGCGTTGCTACGTGCCCAGATTGGAAAGCAGCTGCGCGCCGCTGCATGGGGAGGTAATAAGTTGCACAAGTGATGGAGGGAGATAGAGACCCGTGAGTGGCTTCCCAGTTTTCCCTGGAACTCCACACAGTGTGAGACTAAATATTATGTAATTACCACCTCTGGAGACATGAGTGGGTTGCAGCACAGCCTCCCATAATTCTTAATATGACCAGATTGCATCCAATAATATGCTGCTTTCATCTACAAGTGCCATTGTGGTTAGATTGAGCCAGAAACAGAGCTATAATACCGCAATACAAAATGTCTGAAGATTGCTGTCACAGTAAAAGTAAGAAGTAAGCACATGCATATTATATACAGGACAGGAATAGACTATTATGATGATGTGGATGGAGATAAAAATAGCACAATTAACACAAGGTCGCCAGAAACTCTGCACCGAGAATCACAGATGCGTGAAGTCCCGGTGGGAATATTACTGTGATATTTACATCGGGCTTGCTTTGGCATTTCAGAGATGCAGACCCGACATTTTTGAAATACAAGATGATGACAAAAAATTCTCCTTGTTTTCCCTCTCAGTGTATCCTGCAGGTTTGTGTCACTCATATGAAATCGGGAGCGGCTGTTGCCCCGATTCAACATCACCTCTGAGTCGGACTGAGCCACCCCCTCTCCTTCTACCTCTCTCTCTTCCATCATCCCGCCTCTGTCTCTCATCCCTCCTCTTGCGTACCCGCTCTCTCCCTCTCTCTCCACCCCCCCCCCCTCTCTCTCTCTCTCTGCTGGAACGCACGGACCTCCGCCGCTGTCCAGGGATAGTACTCTTGCTTTCCCCGTCTGTGCCGCTGCAGAACGGACCGTAAAGCTGCATGCTGCCTCTTCCTCCTGCCCCGATCAAGGTAAGACAAGTCAAACCTCGCCGTGCTGTGCCTCAGCTTGCTCAGCTGTCAATGTTGGGGGGCTGGGGGGGGGGGCTTCTGCACTTGTGGGTTCACTGGGATGCTGGTGTGAGCACTGGAGACACACACATGCTGCCACGTTGAGAGGTTGTGGTCCGTGGACCAATATGCACCTGCTCCTCTTCTAATAGCTCACGCAACTGCTCGGATGGTCCCGGATCGTTGATGGGGAGGGTCCACTCCTCAGACACTTATGAGACAGAAGAGCAGAGGCTGAGCAGAGGGGAGAAGAAGAAAGAGGAGGAGAAGAAAACATTGAGAAAAGAGAGAGAGAGGAGGAAGGGTGGAGGGATTTGAGCAAATTGTTGCTGGCGCGACCTATTGACTAGTAGTGCCGTCCATCGTCAGTGGATGGCCAAAGGGCAGCTTTGTCAGTGTCGCTTCACAGCGTGTATTTTCTTACATTAAGGCTGTTGGGATGATCAGGCGGACCCTCTGTTATGTAGCAGCTTCCTGCGGATCAGGAGATCCCGGGTTGATGCGCTCGGAGCGGGGAGGTGTTGCTGGAGTTGCTCGGTGCCAAACACGGAGGAGGCAGCTGCTGCTTGTGAGTGCGCAGCAGCGGTCTCTGCATTGGTGTGTGCGTGCGTGTGCAGTCATTGCCATGATCATAGTGTGTGTGTGTGTGTGTGTGTGTGTGTGTGTGTGTTTGCGGAGAGAGACGGGCAGAGATGGGGGAGATAGTGTGCAGCAGTGATCGCCGGAAAAAAGATGCGTGCGTAGCCTATGTTGCGCGCACGCACGAGTGCCTGTGCTCGAGTTATCAATTTCCCTATCAAAGTGGTTGTTTCGATAGATTTGGCATAAGTAAGAGGAAGGGAGGGAGGCTTTCTGTCTCTTTTAATCCTGCAATACAAACCTTACTCAGCAGCAGCAGTGTGCGCGTTTGGAGACGGTGAGAGAATAGAAAAGAGAGAGAGAGAGAGAGAGAGATGAGAGAGAGAGAGACATGGAGATGGAGGGCAGATGAGAAAGCGAGGGGGAGACGGGAAGTGAGAGAGATGGGTGAGAGAGGTAGAGAGATGGCGCTATCTGGCACTGGTTTGATTTATCGCCTCTCCAATGCGCACTGACGCACAAAGCTGCGGGTCTCCCGCTCCTACTCGCTGTCACCTCACCGACTGATCAGAGGTTATCTCAGACTGACGGTCGTCGACCCATCTGGCCACCGGGAACGCACCCTCACCCAAACAGGAGACCACGTAACAGCCCCCCTCCCCTCTTGTTACCGGACGGCCCCTCAGACACGCAAACACACGTTTAGACGTGAAAGCAAGCCAATGCGCATCCAGCGGTGATGTGTTTGGCTTCCAGTGAGATTTCTCTTGCAAATAGGATCAATTCCTTTATGCATCTCATTGTGGTGGCGCGTGTGTGACTCGTTAGGCCGTGCCGTGCCGTGCCGGTGCAGTGGAGGCCAGAGCACCGCTGCAGGCTGCTGGGGGGAGCGCCAAGTTCGATTGGGCTCATAGAAATATTAGGACAGGACACACCGATCAACATCATCATCATCATCATCATCATCATCACCATCATCATTATTATCTATGAACTGTTTTGTTCACCTTCCTCATCATCATCATCCTTGTACCTGTTATCAAATGCCATCAACATAAACATCACCATTACCGTCTTCATCATTTGTAATGTTTCATCCTCATCATTGACACCACCACCACTACCACAATCTTCATCTTTATTACCATCATCACCATCTTCAATGTCAAAACACCAAGATTTGTCACCGTCACTGTTATCTTCATCATCACCATCATTACAATTGCTGTCATCATTTCCATTCTCCTTGTCTTCCTCCCCCTACTCCTCCTCCTCATCATCATCACCATCATCACCCTGCACAATCTTATCCCTCTTATTATAGCCATTAGCATCATCACCACCATCTTCTTCATCATTTCTGCTGTTTGTAATCATCATCATCATTCAATCAATATCAAAACACGTTATTTATGACCATCACATCGTAATCCTCCCCACCCCTACCTTCATCTTCATCATCATGACTCCTGTTTTGATAAACCGTCTCCTCTTCCTCGTCATTATCATCTTCATCACCCATGCTGTCATCGCCAAGGGCTGCAGCAATTATTTTCACTATGGATTATTCTGCTGATTATTTTCTTGATAAATGGATTCATTGTTTGATGTATAACATCAAAACATCGTAAAACAGACCAACGGTCCAAAACCCCGAAATATTCGCATTACTGTAATATTCAGAGAAGGAAAAGTTTAGAGGATTAAACAAGACAATGTTTGGATGTAGACGATTAATCGATTATCAAAACACTCGATTCATTTGCTGTTGATCAACTAAGTTGATCAATCGACTAATCGTTCCAGCTGCAACATCGCCATCGTTTATTGTCATGGCCGTCATCTACCGTCACTATCAACGTTACTACTGTTATTATATCTCATCTTCATCACCATTAACTTTATCATCATTATCATCATGAATGAGCTTTTAATTGCAGAGTCAGCGTGACCGTGACTGCATATAAAGTCAAGGCATGTCAGCGGCGAGGAAGATTTGCTTTGTCTGTAGTGTGAAGACACTTCTACAGCCGCCTTCATCATATTTTGGTCTAAACTACATCATAGAAATATTCTAAATAGATTCAAACTATTTCATGTTCTTTCAAAGTACCCCCCCCCCTCCCCCGCTCTCCTCTCCCAGCTGGCTTTGAAATACAACAAACTATCAGCAAGAAGAGGTCTATTAATGCCCACAGGCCTGAGATCTTGGCCATAAATCTTCTGCAGGGTCTGCAGGTGAACAGGCATTAGGCTGGAGTCAGACAACATGTGTAGATGCTCACACACACACACACACACACACACACACACACACCAGTATCAATGAAACTGTATTCAACACAGGTGTATTTAAGTTTGTTACCATGGTTTTAGGTCTGCCTACACTTCTGCGGTATGTGTGTCACGATACAGACATGGTCTGCTAACAAGATGTCACACTCACATAACAGATCATTTATTTTGAGAACTAGCCTGCCCAAAGGACATAAATTACTATGAACATGAATTTTTTGTATGTACAAAAAGTCAATAT
Source organism: Enoplosus armatus (assembly GCF_043641665.1). Lineage (NCBI taxonomy): Eukaryota > Metazoa > Chordata > Actinopteri > Centrarchiformes > Enoplosidae > Enoplosus > Enoplosus armatus. The sequence goes on along the minus strand of NC_092181.1, from coordinate 25,638,432 downwards.
AAGACCTTGATTTTCCGGTGAGGGTCTACATTATGTGGGTGTTGCTCCAATAATGTGTGTCTTATCATAACTGTGAAGCTTCAGTACACTGATGAAGGGAATATGAGCGGTGAATTGGATTAAGGGCCCTTGAGGGCCAAACTCAATCCAATGGAGGCTTGAGAGGGGCAGATCAGAGAACCGAGAATTAAAAAAGAAAGAGGTAGATAAGAACGGAGACAGAGAGGAAGAGGGGAGATGAGAAGAGAAAGTAAAGAGGGCCAGAGAGAGGAGGGAGGGGAGAAAATGGAGGAAAGGGAGACAACATTGAATACTGTATCTGCAGGTCTCACAAAGCCAAATTCAATACTTATTAATTTAATTCAGTTTTATTTTATTGTTTGTTCCAAGTAGGTAATTTGTGCTGCAGCAAGCATAAACATAAATACCATATGACATAGAAACGTACAGCAGTTGGCATGGACACTTGCACTGGGTGGTTTACACCTATGCACTGAAAGTTGGCAGTTAAAGAAACATAGGGGAAATATATATTTATTAAGAGACACAAAGTACAAATATGTATACTTAAAGGTACTGTGTGGAGCCTTTTTACATGTATTAATTGCTTTTAATTTCCAATATTTGAATGCATTGTAACGCAACTTAAAAAATAAGACCTTCCCCCGACTCAAGCTAGCTAATGTAACAAAACGCTGTCTTGAGCGGATACCGTCAGCTAATTCCTCAGACTCCTGGGGCTGATCTGGCTGGTAACTTGGCTAGCCTGCCATTTCAAAATTACCTTATCAGCTAAAGCTACGAAGCAACCAATGCCAGATCAATGCAGCGTTGTTAAGTTAGAGCTAGCTGGCTAACCTTAGCTTGCTCGCTAATGTTATTGCTTGCAAAATGCTATCTGAGTGGTTGTGTTAGTTGGATAGCTTGCCAAATGACTTCACCAGCTAACTTGATCCTGATACTAACGCATGTATTATGAACAACAATAAATTATTTAACGGTACAAAGCAAAGGTGTGTCACTAACGATTGCTTTCTACTATCCAATAGCGATGCAAGGCAGGGGTGGCCAACCTTAGCTTAGCTTAGCATTTTGCTAACGATAACGTTAGGGAGCAAGCTATGGTTAGCCAGCTAGCTGTATGGATCCGGTGTTAGTTGCTTCGTAACGTTAGCTTGTGTATGTCACTGTTTTGTTCACATTTGCTCAAACTATTTTAAATGATCGACTGAATGTCCAATGGCTTGTGAAGTCCTGTCCTTAAAATCAAGACTACACAAAAACATTCACTTCTCTACCAAACTGTCCATCACATGTTCTCAAGACTTGACAAGAAGCAAGTCCAAAGTGGTGTAAGACACCATCTTACAGAAGCAACACAAATCTCAATGACCCCATTTAGCTCGAGCACAGATGAGTAGCCTTCAGCAGGCTACGATCACTAATCAGGAGAAAAGTCAAAGGACAAATCACTATTGATTTTTCTCAATGCCGCCAACAAGCTGCAATCTCTGACCACGACAAAAAAAGGAACTGGAAACTGACTGAACTGCCTTTCTCTTTAAAAGCAGAGTCAGAGTAGAAGAGCGGTGTGAAAGGTGCAAACTTGCAATGTTTGGTCCATTTAGTTTCAGGTGCAAATCTGGTTCAGTATCCATTCTTCTCTGTGAGGGTGAGAACCTTTCTTTCAGTGATACCGTAGGTTGGCTGACATGACAGGCCTGAGTGTTTAATCTGTCTGTGGGTCCAGAAGTCAAACAGTGTCCAATGTTTTCACTCTGAACGTTTTTTTCCTGCTGAGCACAAGTCAAATTTGCAGGCACCTCTGTGACTTTGACAGTAAAGGAATGTCTGATCAAACAACCGCTCTGGCTTGTATGTTTTTCTTTAGACCAATCACAATCGTCTTGGGCGGCGCTAAGCCCGGGATGCAGCGACGGTGCACTTGCAAAATAGTGTCTGGGGGGAACTTGTTTTTGGTGGAACATTTGCACGTGGGGAGGTCGAGCCCTGGCATGAAAATAGCTAAATCCCAGCAAAAGAAAACGACGCATGTAGACTATGTGATACAACTTTTACTGTTAAAAAAAATCATCTGTGTTTTGTAATTCCAGTGAACTGACCCTTTAGTGGTTGGTTAAGAAAAAGTCAACACTTTCACAAGCTACATTGATATACATGTATTATAAATGAAGAGGTCCTTGTAATGGACTAGCAACCTGTCCAAGGTGTTTCCCTGCCTTTCAGACAGTGTGTGCTGGGATCAGCTCCAGCATCACCTTGACCTTCGAGAGGACGATGTGGAAATAGAAAATGGGTTGAGAGATGTAAAAGATGATTACTGAAAATGATTGATAACGAAATAAAATGATATTTTTCTTAAATCTCAGCTTTTCATACTCCATCTGTCTCTATCCGTATATGTGGTAGTTTTTCTGCCTCTCCTCATGTTAATTCCTTCTCCTCTTTTTCGCTCAACACAAATATGAGAGGGTTGGAGAGGGCGGTGGGGAAGAATGATGCTTTCCAATGTTAACTCTGCTGTTTGTCTGCAACAATAATGCCAGTAACAGGGACGACAAATCTTATCGACTTACAAATGTTTATTTTCCGCCATTGTGAAACGCCAGGCAGTGGCTGCTGGCGATAAGTTAGTGAAGAAAAACACCATTTGGCTGCTTTAGATGAATGCAAAAAGGAGAAGAGGGTAGATAGCGAAGTGAGGAAAGGGGATGGCCTCAGGGAAGGAAAGAAAGAGTCTCAGCCTTGCAGAATTGTTATAGGGTGGTGCCGGTATTCAGAAACTGCTGCAGGCCTCTCTGGAGATTTACAACATAATACAGAATCTCAACAATAACCAATGGTTGTCTCAGAAAAGAAGGTTGAAAGTCATTTGTGGGTATGTGACGGTGATGGTCAGTAGAAATGTTAGAGGTTGTAAAAGTGAGAATGTGAATGGAGCTCACGAGTTTGGATCCCCAACGTGGGAAATCATGAAAGGGTTTGTTATACATTCTTTTCCCTGAGTATGTATCACTGTAGTGCCACTAAGCAAGGCACTTCACCATCAAATGCTGTTGCCTTTGGCTGCGCTGCAATGCTGCCATACAATAATACATGTATTGCCTATAATACACTTACAATATAACACCAGAGGGTGTTAATGGAAAAGCTAATGATGACGATCAGTGAATGTTTACTGTACAGAAACGGAAAACAACAAAGCGGGGAAGTCCTCATAACTTCTCAACACGCATGAGATTTTATTCTGTTTAGGGCTCAAACTGTTGAGATAAATGACAAATAGAGATAAGTGTTTGAATTTTGTATGCTCTTCCACAATTCATTATCCATCATTAGCCATCTTAAGAAACACAGGGCTCATAAAATACAGTGATACGAACAGCCATACATGTACGGTATATAATTATGATGTATAAAATCTGTATGGAGGCTGTCAATATCACATAGATACTAGAGCATGACTGTTCATTAAGTAGCTTAAATAATAGTTAAAATAGACAAATAGAAATGAACAAACGTATCTTAACTGAAGTTGATTTTGTGACAACTGAGCAAACTCCATCAGCTGATGAAGACCTCGAAATGCAGTTAAAAGCCCAGGAAAACGCGGCCCTTGAGTTAAGATTACTTTATCAAAATGTAAAATGCTACTGGGCAACATAATCCCTTAAACACTTTGGATTAACATCAAGACAAAATGTGGATAGCAGCAATTTAAATCAAGTTATTAATGCTCCTCAGGTTGTGTGTGCATTCATGAATAAGTGGTTCGAGTAAATTGAAGTTGTATCAAAGCTGTCTGTTCCCAAAGGCTGCAAAATAAAGGAGAACTGAAGCAGTTCATGGACTATTCATTTATATTAAGAGATACATGCATAGATGAACACGTTTTGATCTGTATTCTGAAATACACAAATGTATATTAATACACAAAGTTCATAGATTTGACATTTACATAACCATTACATAAGCGCTTTTCAAATTATTTTTAAATTATGCAGGACACTCTCCGCTGTTGCAGCTCCACTTTGTGATTTATAGTGATACAATGGGTGTATTTTTTACAGAACAAAAGTCTAGCACACTGCAGTTTGGGATGGAAATGGCCAAGAAATCTTTAATGTTCTTTATTCTGTGTCTGTCATACAGTATAGCCTGAGGAGAGACTGGAAGTTTCCGCTGTGAGTTCCTCTCAGGGTAAAACTTGTTTATGGTGATGGCTGCTGAATCCATCAGGAGTTGATGATGTGTTGAATAAAGTCGTTGGCTACCAGACTCCACACACTCACACACACACAAACACACACACACACCTTCTCTCCGTTCAGTCTTTTTCCAGTCATGCGGTTTTGTACAGTTTATTTTGTTGCCTGAAGCTTGGTAATCTTCTACCATGTTGCCTAAGGTGCTGATTGAAAAAATACGAGAAAAAAGTTGAAGCGAATGAAAAATAGATAAAAATGCAAATCACAGTAGAGTTATGGAATGAAAGGACCTGCGTTTAGAGCTAAAGAAAAGGAATGTGGCCTAAAGAAACTGCTTCGGATTTAGTATTTGCATCAAAAACCGCACCTTATTTGTCCTCACTTTGTTCTGGATTTCAGAACACTCCAAAAAAGATTCAGCCCTTTTAGAAATCCCTCTCACCGGAATCACCCTGCATCTCTCCTGCATTAGTGCTTTTCTGACTGTTATCCAGTTTTACAACACAGAGCATTTGTGTCTCAGACAGTTCCTAGTAACATCTGAGGGCTGGAAAGACAGCAAAAGTTCAGCAACAGTGCAGCGTGGAAATGGGCAAATTCTCAAAAGCACCCCATTTCTATTTTTCTTAGTCAAATACCTAAATTGTCTTTGCATAAAGTTTGCAATTCCAAATCGTCCAAGCTCATCTGAAACAGTATGAATCATTCTCTGCCAAGCATAGGCCGCTTCTCTTTTTCTAGATTCTTTCTATGATTTTCTTAAACTCAGACGGCAGCAGAGGTAGTGCTCATGTTTTCATACAAGTGCTTCAACAATGCTGAATGTACAGAAGTCCCCACTCATACATTTCAATGCACCTATCCTTCAAATCTTCAACAGAAAGTTTGGGTCTCCCAACCAGCTCGCAAGTTCTTGTAATTCCGGCTACCTGATAAGAGAGCAAAACTAGATTCTCCCCAAACAATCCTTTTTGAAGCCACAGCCAAAGCACATCAGTGGATCAACAAAGCAAGCAGAAAAGGGTGGGACTTTTACAACAGTTACAAAGCACAAAGCAGAGCATTTCTTTAGAGGAATGTTTTGCCCAGTGAGTTCCTAAATTCTCCCTCAGAACTTCATATGCCAGAAAATCTCCAAAAGCTCCACAGGAAAATGGCATGAATCACTGTCTACCAAACAAAGAAGATCACATTACCTTCAACCTTTTATCTTCATATTCTTCCACCTTTCTTCCCGTGTTCAGTTAAACTCAGCGGGGCAGCAGCTTGGATGTTTAAATATGTAGAGGACAACTTTCAGTGCGCATGCAGTGCTACAGCTTGCTCAAAAGTGTTATTTTCCTCACCTGAGATCTTAAAAAATTCAAGTTGAAGTGGTGCATTAGTGTGCACCACAGACCGAGGCCGGTGTTTATCAAACGCCTCAGACTCAGGAGCGAGGATGTACTGTAGAGTGGCTCTTGCTGTCACAATGCAGCAAATGTAATGCTCTAACAGAGTCTCACCAGAAAGTTCTGCTCTTTGGCCATGTCTCTCTCACGTCTCGCCGGTCTCTTTTCATAGAAGTAGATGCACAAAAAACATGCTTTCTAACTCCTGGGGGTTGTGATTGAATGGGTGGAGATAAACTATCACAACAATACAATTATCAGCAATGCTTGTAGATGACAGTGATTTTTTAATCGGGGGCAAGGGTGAGAATAAAAAAGCGGAACCAGTTCTGCACACAAACTTGGAGTGAGTGGCATTTTTGCTCAAATGACAAAGGAGTGGTAGTTGAGCTAACCACAGGACCAAATAGGCCAATCAGAGGCATTTTGGCTGTTCGGAGGGGCACTTTGGACAAAGAATGGAAGAGTCCCTCTAAGACATGTCCTGGATAAATATGGCATTCAGAGCCAATATGTCATGTCTGTATTTTGTAGAGCAAACGTAACCAAGATCATTTGTTTTATTCAAAAGTGCATTTTGGAAGAAAGAAATCCTAACACCAAACAGAGCAGCCTCATTTGTTCAAATGTTCAATGTTTATGTTTTCCTGCCATGTTACACGCAAAATATGGCTTTCCTCTAAGACAGAAGTAGTGTGACATTTCAAAGAAGTGTATAACATCACGGTTTGCTTTCCATGTCTTACCAGCAGTCGATATTTGCTTCTCTTAAAGATAAAAATAAGCTCGTGTCTAACCTTAACCAGGTAGTTTGAGTTTCCTAAAACTAGCCAGACATTAAATATAAGCAGAAAACACTCGAATGTAAGTAATTAGAATTTTCCCTTAACAATGTGGTCACACTGAATGGATTGCATTTACACTTGGCTGAGATCCAATCACATTGTGAGCCTGACCACCTCCAAATGTGGTCTGGCTGATCCGATCGTATTCCCAATGATTCTAGATTTGCTTCTACTTATAAATAACATCTGCTCCTACTAAGACTACCACTACGACTACTGCCTCTACTGTAACACCTCTGTTCTCTTCACATTGTTTTGTTGTTTTTCTAGCTCTTATTTACATTAAATCTGATATTTTAGTTCATTTTATTACCCTTCCTAATTGTGCATTTTGTTGTTGTACCATTAACTTTTCATGTTATTTAGTTTCTATTGACTTATTCACTTATGCCTTTCTTTGTCATGTAGATTTTATTCTTCTGTTTCGGAGTGAGATGTTTTCAGAAACCCCGCAGGGTTTGTTATCTCACATTCACTTGTTGTATTTTCTTTTTTCTTTCTTCTATTTCAGCTCTTTTTTCCACTTACTTTAAATCAATATTTTGAAAGTTCAGTAAATCCAGGCTGTGCATACGTGACACTAAGTTATCCTTTTGAAATAATGCATTATAATTAGCTTTTCTCTTGTCCAATCAAACATTTTGCCCAATGGGTGTTATTTTCCTAACATATCTTATGTTGGAATGAAAGTCTTGATGTATAAACACACATATACATATGTATATACAAAAAAACAAACTCTAAAAACTTTATGTCTACACACTGAAAGTTCTAATAAAATCTTCCCAGTTCATACACTCTGCTCTTTGCGTGAACAACGACATTTAATTTGCTATTCATTCCTCTCATTCAGACAGATACTCGCCTGCAGGCAGACCTGAGCAGATACAGTACTAGGTAATTACATTTTGAATAGCCGAAGAACACGAGGCGTACTTTATTTATCTGATCTTAGTCTGGCTCAGTGGATGTTTTACAGAGAAAAGCAATTCACACTTACCACACAAGAGCTAGTGGAGTTGAAACATGATTGGCCTTTACTTGAACTGTCTGATCTTAGTTTACAGTGATTGGATGATTCACAGGAAAATACCAATTTACATTTTGACTCTACAGCTGCTGGATGATGACGTCTGATTAGTTTATTTGATCCTTACATTTTCACTTCATTTGTGCTAATTGGATTCAAAGGTGTTCCAATTCTAGGAAACAGTTACATAAGACAATAACCTATGATGTATACGCCACACAGACAAGTACTCCTGGTTGAAAAATATTACATTTTCTCTTGATTATTTCCGGACTTCATTCCTATTTCAATCACTTTTTTCTCCTCTGCTGTCACAGTGCTAAAACGAAGCAGAAAGGTCTGGCTACGGAAGACTAACCTTATCTTGCAAATGAAGTGTCTACTACTGTTCAGCTCTGTGTGAAGATAACTCAGGAACCATTTCCTTTACTGCTCCTCACTCTAATTTAGGCAGATACTGTTAAGCCTGTAGGGAAACCTGGAAAAGATTGAAACTAATTACCTGTCGAAGACTTCAAAAATCAAAAGGAGCGTGTTATCTTTCTCAAATCTACTGTAGCAAGGGATGTGTCCACATTTGAAGCTATTTATGTGTGAGGATAATAAACGGATCATGACTACCTCAGGCATTAGACATGAAATGGAAAGCAGTTGAGAAGCCTTGTGTGTAATGATATACAAGATGGAAGCCTATACGAGTTGTGCGCCTTAATTTAATTGCATTGTATTGCATTTTTCATTGGGTTATCTACTGTGATCTCGATTTACTGCGTCCCTATTTGCATTAGATTTCTTTTTGCTGCAGCAGTGGCCCAATTTCCCAAAAGGGATCATTAAACTTTCATTTCATCAAATCTAAGAACCATGTAAGCTGGAATTGGACATTTTCTGGCAAGCCACTGAACTTGTTGTGGTGTATTCTATCCAAATTATTTAGGGTGTTGATGTCTTGCATCTTCTGAACACACTGGATGTAATTATGGAGAGACACATGCTGTTCCACTCAGAGGCCTCAGAGACCCTCTGCTCACATACTCAGAGTGGAGCCTGTGTCACATCTGAGACACGTTTTACAGATGAAATGCCCAACAGTCCTGGGGTGGGTAAAGCTAAGGGTCAACTACACGGTCACCCTTAGATTTATTCCAAAACGTTAGGCGTTAATCTACTGTTACTACAGCCTCCACTCTTCTGGGACGGCTTCTCACAAGATGTTGTAACCTGGCTACCGGATCTTCTCCCATCGAGCAACAGGAACATTAGAGGAATCAGACATTGTTGAGAAGGCCTGGCTCGCAGTTCATCAGGTTCATTCCAGAGCTATTGGATAGAGTTGAGGGTTCTGTGCAGGCCAGTCAAGTTCTTTGACACCAAACTTGGAAAAATACATAATAGGAAGCTCACCATTATCTAAAATATCATTGTATGCTGACTGTCTGAAACTGAATTAAACAAAACGAAATGAGATTCGAGCATTTTAAAATTCAAATAAATTAAAATGATCCTTGTGAACTTGTTTTTTTTCTTTTTTTTTTTAGCTCCGCGTACAGCAGCCACAGCAGAGGTAGCTTTAAATAGCAAGCAGTCACACTCAGTCTCAGTCTCTCACACACACAAAGGTACTATGACAGGTCTCAGTAAAGCAGAGAGAGAGAAGTCATTTTCGTAGAAAAATGCACTCTTTGGAAAGCTGTTGAGTTTAAGTGACCTTGACAGGTGACTCTGTGTAATTCAGATCTCACCTTCTCTCTCTGCGGTTTAATTCAGTCGGCAGGTAGCTCAGGGCTAAAGCATGAAGGGTTCTGCTTTCGCTCTGCCTTTTCGCTGTAGAAGACAGCAAAAGGGGTGTGAAACGGACTCTGTTTACATGTGTGTATGACTGTGTGTGTGTGTTAATGAGCGAATGACTCCCTTTACGTCCTCCTCATTTCCCAAATGGCTCTCTTTTCACATTCAAAGCTCCAAGGCACAATCAACTTGGTATACTCTAAGTCATTTTGTGTCTGTGTGTGTAACCCTATTGAGACTCAGTAGGCTAATGTCTAAGCAGGAAGTTGATGATGGTGGGAAAAGAGCCAAAAACTCTACTCAACAAACCCAAAAATACATCAAAATCTGCCGCTTCTCTCTTTCTTTTTAATCTCTGTCTGTATGTGTGTGTGTGTGTGTGAGGAGGCATGAATGTTTACCAAAGTCATTCATCCCTCTGATCTATACACGGCTTCACTTCAGTTCAGCAGGTGTCTCAGCCGGTCTGAACATGCTTTTCTATGCATCTCAGCTGCAGAAACATCTCTGCCATTATAATTCAGCAGACAAAGATCGGCTTAGCGATGAGATTGCCCTTTAGAGGTTGGGGCCCTGAGTGTTTATATTCTCTGCAGAGCCAGATAATCCCTGTGGTTCACTTGCTCAGGCACATTGGCAGTTACCACGAATGCGCTCACGTTGGCGCACAATCTGAAAGTAATAAATAACCTGCCATTTTCATAGAAAGGAATTTCAGTGCTTCTGCCCAATATTATTGAGTGATGTAACACAGTGGGGATGCAGTGGCTACCCCAATCAAGAAGGCTTTAGTGTTTGGTGTTCTAAAAATGCTGATTTGATTAACTAGAAAGACTGGGTTCTTAGCATGAACAGCAAGAGCTTCTTACTGTGTGATTATGGAAATCAAAAGATATCACAGCACTGTTTGATTAAGAAATGATCTCTGAGAGGCACAATGTCAAAGTGGAATAGTGTTCTCACACCTTGCTGACCAGGGAGGCAGCGGTTTGAAGTTTGAGGACTTCATTATCCGGAAATCCCGTGTCAGGCCCTGACAGATCTGTGTTGCTTTATACTAACAGCACCTAAAGGGATTAAAGAGTCCTGGTTTCCCTGTGCAAACATTCAATTAGAATTTCATGTGGGAAAATACACCAAATTGGCCAGTTTATGAAGTACGTCAGCTGTACATTCCAACAAGTCGGACATTATGTGACTGCGGTGTGTGATATAACTTAGGCGGAGCCTCTGTTAGTGTTCAGTAGAGAGTTGGAACAGGCGAAACAGGTGAAACGTTACCCACTTTGAACGTGGCATGAGAATTGGCAATTGATGTGCCCGTTGTAGAGCCCCTGTTGTCTTGGGATTTTCAAGCACAAACGATTGAAAGGTTTGCTGAGAGTGATGTGACTAACAGGGATCTCAACAGCTTGTGGGTTTGATGGTTTAAAAAGGGGACGCAAGTAGGCAAATTCAGCAATAGTGTGCAGAATTTCATCTCCCCAACGCACCGTCTATTGAATGGGCTACAACAGCTAAAGCTGCTGTTGATCGAGAACGTGGGTCTGCACTGGGCATGAAAGCTTGACCTCTGAGGAGTGAAGGTAAGTTGAGTGGTTGGACAAATCCAGATTTGGCATCAACACTACAATGATGCCAGTGGGAGCGCGATGGTGTGGGGAAGTTTACCGGCCTGGTGAGAGGACGTGTCATTTACCTGCAAAATCTCAACAATCCCTCAACTCTATTGGCCATCTTTGGGATGAGGTGGGGCATCACTGTTCAGCCAATAAAGGCACGAATATCTTGTAGAATCTTGCCAAGATTAATTCATACAACTCAAAAGTAGCCGCGACACAATACCAGTTAAGGGTACCTAATGAACTGGTGTAACCCAGTATAAATGACTTCATGGGCTCTCTGCAGCACTTGCCTTTGCCACAGACCCTATTTCTCTTCCATTCAGGCCTTCAGCTGTAAGCAGAGAGTGAGAGAGTTGAGTGAATGGTGAAATAAGGGAGATAAAGAGGGACTGAGAGAGAAAGTAAGAGATGCTGTATTTACAGTAACGCTGAGTGACGGAGGGAAATGAGGATGAGAGGAATTTAAAAAAGGACGTTGTGACAGTGGATGATTGACATAAATGACAGATCACAATGGACGGATAAATGGACAGGGAGAGACGTAGAGAAGGTGTGTGTGTGTGTGTGTGTGTGTGTGTGTGTGTGTGTAGATAAGAGACAGAGGGAGACAGTGTGTATTCATGACAGGAGGAGGTCTGAGGCTTAGTGACAGTTTTAGTGAGGCAGACAGCAATTAGGGTTATTGACACTGTGTGTGTGTGTGTGTGTGTGTGTGTGTGTGTGTGTGTTTGAGAGAGAGGTGGTTTAAAAGACGGACAGGCTCCAACCGTGACAGTGTAGTTAAAAATACAATGGCCCCAGTATTGACTCTCTGTGTATTTGTGTGCTGAGAGAGAGACAGTTTATCTGCAGAGTTATTGACAGTTATTTTATTTGTCAAGGTAGTAAATGTTGAATGGCGGCTTTGCCACCGTGTGCTGCAGCCTGTGTGTATGTGTTGTTTGTATACACACACAGTTTGTCTATTGTCTAACTGTGCAAACCTGTGTCTACTTACTTTCTTGCATTTGTGTGTGTCTGCTAACTCAGCAGCACAGACATCAAACTCATCGGCGCGGATTCCTGCGACCTCAACTGTTTCATGCGACATTTTCTGTTACAAATACACAATTAATCTATTTTAATTCTATTTAAAACCCCGTTTTTAGCTGTCTGGGTTTGTCTTCCCATTGTTTTTTCACCAATTTGAAAGGTGTGGAGCCTCGCTTTCATTCCAGCTACTTGTCAAGCGTGACTGTGGAGTGTTTATCAGACCAAAACAGTCTCCTGTCATTTACTTAAAAGCCAAATCCATCATCCAAAAATAAGCTGAAGTCTGTCCTCCACTGGGAACTGACACATGAGAATGAAAACTGCTTTTTATAGTGAAATTATCCGACAGAGCTGTCGATCAAGACGGAAGATGATGTTTGAGAGCTGAAGATGAGTTGAGAATGTTCTTTGAATCTTGACATGATTAAAGTAAAAACGTATTTACATAAAAAAAGGCAGTGAAATGTATTTAAATATGTTAAAAGTCATTGTAGCTTTGCACAACAGATTTCCCATTTAAACCTCTTTTTTATGTTAAGTAGTTTAGAGTAATTTTTGTTCATTATGGAGCTGTAAAAGTCCTCTACTCTTAAAAAAGTGAACATCTAGCTGCAGCCAGTTGGTCAGACATTATTCTCTGACTCCACATATCAAAGCGTCCTTGAGCAAGACACACAACTCATAGTTGCTCCTGATGTATAAGGGGGGAAGAAATGTAAGTCACTTTGCACAAAAGCATCTGTTAAATGAATGTAATGTGATATAACTTTAACCTGTTTTCAACACAAATTTCCTTCAATCACATGTCTTTTTTTGGTTGTTGTGTTTATTCTGTCTTGTTTTCAGGCACTGAAGCTTTCTTTTTTAAATCAAACAAGCTGTATTGAAAACATTAAAATGGTCTTACTGCACTGGAGGATGTTTTTTACATTTTAAAAGCAAACGAGACATTCACAATTGTCAAAGAATACTTGAAAAGATGGAGAGCTGTATTCCCTTCAAAGCTAGAAAGACGTGGAAAGGATTTTACCTTGTGAATCAGTTTCAGAGAGATAACATCATTTTAAGAGAGATCTGACCACTTACTCAGCATTATACTGCACAGAATTTAGAGAAGTTACAGTAATATTGGAGTCAAAACTGACAGTCTTACAAAACCAGATGCTGAGTGAACTAATAGAAGTGGAAATCACATTAAAATGTGAGTGTCATTAGCAAATTACTTTTTTTTTCTTTAATCCGGTTTATTTTTCAGACATAATGAAATGTTTTGATTAATTTTCTTTTTATTAAACTAAGTAGTATCGCTGGCACAAGGCTCATTGAACTTAATGAACTTTGTACTGAACTTTTAATTCACCAAAGAAAAACACTGAATTGTAAAATCCATTCGATTTGTCCACGACAGCTTTGATATGGATCTCCTAATGCCATGTTGTGAGGTGGTTTATAGATTCTTTTACCATTTTCTCAGTTTCCTAGCTGTGAGCCGAATGAGCTTGGTACTGAATAAACAGCTGATTTGATAAACACAAAATGGTGCCTTGCTTCTGCTGCTTTTCTCCAGTTTCTCAGCAAGGCCGACCACTTTAGCAGCCTGGACTGCCGCTGCGGCAGTTAGGCCCGACGTGGTGCCTGGTTGTCCAACCTTTTGCCGACAGATTTCCCCGCTAAAGCTTAGAAAGCAGCAATGGTCCTTCTCACTGTGGGCTACCACTGTGACACTTTGACACAAAATGGCGCCCTGCCATGTTTATCACACATGTACCAACAGTTAACAGTCATAGTGTCAAACCCTGCTAGGACTGTGATAAACATGATCGCCACCAGAGGTAGAGGTCTGAATCTGAGACCCAAACATGGACCATACCTGGCCCACAGACCCTCAGACCTGAAGCAACATTATACTTACTTATTGCACAGAAAGAAATAAACGACCATAATGTTTATTAGGACTACACAGAATAATGCACAAAAGCCCTCCAGGACAAAACACAACAGGCTTCAATTAGCTTAATTTCTATTAGGGGCAGTAACAATAAACAGTTCCCGCCAACTATCCACTCACTACATGATCTCATAATGATAAACCACCTGCCTCACCTAGTCAGTCATATAAGGTACAATCACAGTCAAGTGTTGTCAGTATCAACTTTGAATTAGCCTTTTCCCAGTGTTGCACACATGAATGTGGAACTCTAAGTTTGTTTTCCAGTTGAACTTGACAAACACTTTAGTTACATGAACTATTTACAGATCACAGGTCAGAATATCGAAGTCTTCCTTGAATCACTGGGGATTTAGACAATCTCCCCTTGAGCAGGTTTTTGCCTCGTTTTATTGATTGACTGACCTGGAGTTTACCACCCGGCCTAATGCAACAAATGGGCCATGTTTTCTTTTTTTATCTTTTCCTGATGGACACAACATATGTTACGCAGCCAGAGAGAAAGACAGTCAGCAAGAGGGAGAAATGTCTTAATAAACTGCCTTTGAAAATACCTGAGCCCGGGTCAGATAGCAAAGCCTTAAGGCAAAAAAAGTAACTAGTTACAACTACTTCAGCCTTTGTCACCCTTTATTTATTCAGGGAGGGTTGGCTGAGTGTTTACGCTGGCTTTGAAAATGTTTTATGAGTTAGGAAATGCATTCAACGCGTTTGTTGGGCCTCGAGGACACACACAATGCGTTTTGCTGAGCAACACTTGACGTAATAAACGTAGCTCTTTAGCTATGCCCTCTCCTCGCCCATTCTGTTTTCACTGGGCTTCAGTGAAGATAACCAGAGAAGCTGTTGTTTGGCTCCACCCACTGAGGTTTAACTCAGTGAGCTTATCTCTGCCTCCAGACAAGCTCTGCCTCTAATGTTTGTTGTATTCAAACTCCAGTGTGTTTATGTGTGAGCATGCACACACACCCACACACACAGACACAGACATACAGAGTCATTTTCCTGATTGCAGTTCATTCGGCCGTATCCCACTCTTTGTTTGCTAAAATCCACAGTAGCCTGTAATCTGGAAGAGGCTTCATCACAGTTTTTGGCAATCAGCAAACTGGCTCCGTTTAGGGAGTGATATTCCACCACATCTTGCTCCTCCAGGTGCCAATCAGTGATTTAGCTGAGCAGTGAGCAAAATAGTCTATCACAGTTTATCAGTGAGCCTGAGGAGAAGCCAAGTGGTAATCATCTCTGACACCAGTGATCTGAGTAGGCTGAACATCAACCACCATTTACAGTGAGTGAGTAAGTTCTCATCAGCCACTTTAGGCATTAAGTTTGGTTCATTTTACATATAAATCCTGAACAAAATGTTAAACCTGAGGAGAAGCTGTGTGAGTAAAGCCAAGGCTATGTGCTCAGTCACACGATGCCAAAATTATGAATGAAAGTGAAAACACATGTGCGTACTACACACCGGAGCTGAATGGAGTAAAATTAGTCATTTTACACCTGTGATCTGGCAGTGGATATATATCATGCCGGTTCCCATAGTAACGCTTTAGACCAATACAGCAACTACCTTTACCTGCGTGTTCAACGTGCATGAACACTAAAATAAAGAACATTACATTACCACTAAGATCTCAATAAACAGCTACTGACAGCATTGTTTTTAGTTTCTGTTTTCACCTCATGAACCTGATACTTTTAAATGACTCATTTGAGACCTGCAACACTTGGATTGCCCCAAGAAATGTATTTCAAGAAGACAGATTAGATAAATATTCTGAGAATATGAGAATTTAACCTCCATCTTTTGTGATTTCTGCAGCTCTCACAGAGAAAAGAGATGCATCTTAAGACAAGAGTACTCTTCACAATTGATTATAATTCACATTTAGGTATTATTTTTGAAAATCACACCAAAAATCAAGGCAGTTCAGACAGTCTGCATACATTATATCATGTAGCGCGTTGGAGTCTGGGATTCATATTTGTGCAATATTGTTCTCTCTCTCTTGATATATTGTGTTGTATGTTATTAATCTGAGGCAATACGTTTGACTTTTCAACTATTTTAGTAGCGTGGCTCTAAGGATGGCTATCTGTCCATCAGTTGGTTGGTTGGTCCAGACTGAAATATCTCAACAACTATTTGATGGAATGCCATTGAATTTTGTACAGACGTTCATGGTCTCCAGAGGATGACTCCTAATGACTTTGGTGATCCCCTGACTTTTCATTTAGGGTCAGAGGTCATCAGGTCAAAGTTTTAATTCATTCAATACTTTGGTTTATGACTAAATTAATAACTGCAAAACTAATGTCCCATCAGCCTCAGCTGTACTTTGTGTTTAGTGCTAATTAGCAAATGTTAGCATACTAACAGGATGTTAACACTGTCATTGCGAGCATGTTAGAATGCTGATGTTAGCATTTAGCTCTAAGCACCGCTGTGCTGAAGTACAGCCTCACAGAGCCACCGTAGACTCTTAGTCTTGTTTAAAGTTTTTCAGGATCTTCATTCAGTAGTTTACCATTTTTCTTCAGATACTGAGCTGCCTTTGATAAGCAGTCCAACAGGTGCAGTATGTACAAAGCTGAAGAGACCCTGAGGGGCCGCGAAAAACATTGTCCTCCAATATCTGAAGAAACAAAGCAAACAATCAATCAATGAAGAACAGAAACACAAATAAACCACGAGACAAAAACCCAAATGACATCAAAATAAAAAAGATGATGGAACAAAAACAAGAACGACAAATAAGACCGTCTTTCTTACTTTTCTTCTTTTTGGTCATTAAAATCAGTCAGGGTCGGTCTAACTTCAAGGCTTTCACTCCTTTCTTTACCCTCAAACACAAAAGGAAGACCACAGCGCCAAGGCCTCTGTAAAGGATTCCTCATGGGAAGAAGACAGGGTCAGATGTATTTGTTATGCTGCAGATGAGCGAAGGATTGAATCGTGTTGAAACACCCAGAGGCTAGTGGAGTTTATTATATTTTTCTGAGCTGTCCGTGGTGCTGAACAAGGATTAAGGCAAGCTGAAGCATCCAGCAGGTCTGTGCTCTGAACACCACGCTGCTGGAGAGAGAAAAAAGAAAGGAAGTGCCCAAGGCTGTTTCACTTGGGCTTACTGTTCAGCTCCGTCTACAGGTGTAAGCCTTTTCCTGTAATTTGATGTGTATCTCTGAGCAGAAGGTTTAACGGAAACAACAGTTTCTTTGTCTTTTAATTCTTTCTTTTGTTGTCTTTGAAAACAAGCGACTAAGTGGCTCCTTCCTGGAGCCAAAACTCAGGTGTGTGCGTTGCTGCGCGTGCACAGAATAAAGAGTTTAGTAAGTCAGCGAGCTGGCATGTTTGTGAAAACTTGCTTAAGGCTATTTGACGTCAGTTTGTCAGGCTTTGGAAAGGTTTGCAGCCAGCTGGGGACTGTTTCATGGTCAAACAGATTCAGCCTGGAGGTCTCTGTGTTTCAGGTATGTCACTCTAATTTTATCACAGGGTGGGAGATATGTAAAGAATAAATTCAGTATTAGAGGTTAAGTGTGTTAAGGAAGAAGAGAAGTGAACATGACATACCTAGAAAAGTCTTACAATTTTTAATTTCTTGTGGAGATAAATCCCAGTTTTAGACCCACAAAACCTTATGATATGAGACCAGTTTGGGCCTGTGACTCTCTCGTAGCACAAGTCCAATTTCCATTCCTCTCGATGTGGAGTCAGTATGTTCTGATCGTGCTCGCATGCAGCTCTGGTTTCCACCCACAGTCCAAACACACTCCAGCTCAGGTGGACTTGGGATTTCTAACTGCCCACGGGGATGATTGTGAATGTCTGCATGTCTGTGTTAGCGCTCTGATGGACTGGTGGCCTGTCCAAAGTGTCTCCCTGAATTTCTCCAAATAGGCTTTAGCTGCCTAAGACCCTGAAGAAAAAGGAAAGAATAAGTTGGAGGAGAGTATGAATAAATGAAGGGCGATGTTCTGAAAAGTTTCCCAGCAAACTGGAGCGTTCACAGCTGAGCGTGAATGTGTCTCTGTCCGAGGTGCTGAAAATCTTCACGGCCAGATGAGCTCAGCTTTGCAGACATCTGTCCATGGTGCTGAAATCCAGCGACGAGCTCTCAGCCACGAGACGTGCAGCCACAGATGTGGCCAGTCAGAGCGTGAACGGGGAAGGCATAAAAGCCTGCTTTAAAAACTGCTACTCTGACACGCTCTGACAATTAGTGTGTTTGCAAGTTTTAGCTCTTTACAGTAACTACAAAAATGTAACTATACGATACCTTTGCTGGCCATTATTGAATGTACTCTATGGTATATTTACTGCTGTTATTTTAACAATTTGATCTTATTTTTAATTACTTAAGTTATATGTTCTGTAGCTTAGTGATCTATGTGCTGTTGCTATGACACAAAGGAGATTTTAAAACTAAGCAACAGTTTTAAAGAATATTTGATGTATTTGTCCCATGTTTCCGGACAGCCATTAGTTTCCATTTTCCCCAAAACTTTCCCCCTAAATCAATCAGAATCAGAATCAGGTTTATTGCCAAGTAAGTTTTCAGATACAAGGAATTTGCCTTGGTATATTGGTGCATGACAATAAACAGAGAAAAAAAAAAAAAGTACTGCAAGAGTCCAGAAACATAAATAGAAAATGTTTTATGAATATGTCTGTTTTTAAAATGAAAGAGCTGCACAGTTTGCGCAACATATTGACATGAGATTGTAACATAAGTATATATGTGCAATGAACTAAAATTGGGAAATGTAGGAGATGCAACTTTCCTAATGCTGCTGCCATCACTAACATGGCTGGAGGGTCCCTCTAATGTGAAAAGTAAACAGCATTATGGTTTGCAAAACACTGAGCTTTGAAGTAAAGTACATGTAATTTATAGTAAATGGGCAAAAATAGGCAAAACCACTGTCACATTTCGGCAGTAATAACACTTACAGGATTGTATTCATAGTAAACAAAAAACAACATTCAAATGGCCCTTCAGGCAAATAGACTAAAACTGTGTTCAAGCAGGTCTCATTTTTAATTCCTCAATATCCACAGGTGTCCTTTTATGAGACTCCCTCCCTGCTGTTTATTGAAAAACCCTGTGAATAAAATAATCATTGAAATGCCTAACAATGTAATTTCTTTGGCCTTAGAACCAAAATCTTCTGATATAATCTCAGCCATCAGCAGACAGACAAGGACAGAGCCCAGACAGAAGAGCATTTCCATGGACACTTTCCACAAACATTTGGTTTAAATGCCGTTTCAATTATTCAGGGCTGAGCGTGGGAAGAATATGTGGGGTGTGTGTGTGTGTGTGTGTGTGTGTGTGTTTGTGGGGTTGATGCATTTATAATGAGGAAAACTGAAATTTCTGTCCTGTCGGGTTAAATCTTGCTGTCCTCTCCTCTCCACCCTCTCTACTTCTGTTAGCTCTCGTTCCAGTTTGTACCGAATTTGAGGTCGCTGTTCTCCATCTACAGGCAGATATTTAGCAGTGTGTGTGTGTGTGTGTGTGTGTGTGTGTGTGCATTTGCGTGTATATGAGTGTGTGATGAATGAGCAGGAACAATACCTTTGACAGTAATTGTGGCTTTGTCTCCGACGAGGGCACAAGTTTCTTTTGTTTGCATTCATGCTTTTTCTTTTTTTTTGTTCAAGTGTTTCCAAGCGTGTGTGTGACTGGCTGCATCACTGCAACTGTGTGCGTGTGTGTGTGTGTGTGTGTGTGTGCATACATATGTGTGTGTTTGCGTATGAGTGCGTCTGCATGGCTGTATGCTCCAATTCAATCTTTATGTGAATCCTTGCCAAGTCACAGATATAAATAAACCATAGCTATGGCTGATACACTGGCTGAGGCGAGCCTCGTGCTCCGGCAGATGTAGCTGACAGCTGAAGTGTGCCTCTGTGTGTTTATGTGTGTCTTTATGTGTGTGTTCATGTGTGTATGCTGTGCGAGTTGTTTGGCTGAAGCGCTGGCTAGTTGACTATAGCTTCATCAATGCAGCCATTTGGCTTTCTTGGAATGTGTGTGTGTGTGTGTGTGTGTGTGTGTGTGAGGGATGTTTGATGGGGGGATTTAAGCACTTAAGTTAAAATTGCGTTCTTTGCAACTGTGCCTCAGCCTAAATGAGGTGAAAGCACACACACACACACACACACACAGAAAATAAATATTCAAGTACTGACATTTTTTCTCAGTACTGCAAGATGGCAAATTTGTTGCTCCTGAATTCATATTCAGCTGGAGCGTGTGCTCAGCAGTGTGCGGCTTGCTAAATATTCAGTGCTAAACACTTTATTATTAGTCTGCTAACTCATCTGTACCTGCTAAAGACGTACACATGAAAATCAACTGAGTGGAGTGAAGCTTTAGGCTCTGCTGAAGCTGCACTTGGCATTTGAAAGGAGAGTACGTTCTGTCAGAATGCCGAACAGCTGAAATACCTGATGTCGCCTTTTCAGTTTTATTAGTTTTGATTGTTTTATATTTTATGCTTTTTTTTTCAACCACCGTATTACAAGTAGGTGAAGAATTTTTAGATCTCCTCGTCTGAGACTAGGTGGAGGTTTAGTACGTGTCTTCAAGACTTCAAGATTAATATACTTCAGATTTCCACATGGAACAGTGGTGTGGTTATTTCAGTTCTGCTGACAGCTCTCTGACACGGAAAACACGAGCTGTTTGGAGAATAATGTGGGAAATCTGCCTCCCATGAGAAAGATCATCTTTTCATATCTGATGGAGTGTTTGTGAGACGCACAGGGAGAATATAGACATATGGTGAATTCAGAGGGTTGGGGATGCTCCTCTGTACCTCGACTTTTGTCTGTCACAGCAACTGAGCTTGATGTGCTATGAGTTCATATCAAGTTGTTATAGCTAATGAGTTTGGTGTTATGGTCTGATGAAGCGTAGTGTGGTTAAAATCTTATTCGGTTGTTTGTGGTTGGTGTTTTTTCTTCATCATTAGTAGCTTTCATTTGTCAGGTTTACTGACTTACTGATGTTTGCTCTCCAGCATTTGATTCAACCCGACCCCTCCCAGATGGTTTTAAGTAAAATAGTAAGAATACACATTTTGCAGGACCTCGTCTTGTTGCTACTTCACTTATTTCCCCTTTTGGAGTTGTAGAAATTCAGAAAAGGACTGTATACCTGCAAAAAGACTGCATCTTGTAACAGACAACACTGTGTTAATAACCTGTTTTCCAATGTGTGTAGTTTTTCTAATCCTTATTTGCATCCTTATACATCAGGTAGAAACAATACAAAGTGGTCATCCAATTGGAGTCGTCTTACTCTGCACCAAGTCCAACATTTGCTATTTGCTTGCACTTTATTCTATATATATATATATATATATATATATATATATATATATATATATATTTGCTCTGAGCTCCTAGATGCTCAACTGTCTTCTCCAGTCACTTGTTTATTTTGGCTCTCAGCTGTTTCGTGCTGGGCAGCTGGGTTGGAGTGAGGCTTTACACGGGGATATATATATAAGAGCTGCTGGGAAGCTACAATACGGAGCAGTGAATGTGGCTGAAAGCTGCACAGAGTTGCAGACTGGGGTGTTGAGTCTCATTGGACCTTGCAGTTATTTTCACCCTCAGGCAGTTCTTTGATTAAACATTGTGTCTCACATTGTGAGACATACAGCTTAATGGAGCTTAAACTATCTGTCATTTAATAAAGGGCATTTCTTTGGCAAAGAAGGGACATTATTTACTTTTTGAGGAGCCCCACTTCCACTCTCTCCATTTCAGTTTTGCCTCTTTGTCTCTCCATGTCTCTTTGCTTCGTATCCTCTCTTTGTCTCTCCATGTCTCTTTGCTTCGTATCCTCTCTTTGTCTCTCCATGTCTCTTTGCCTGGCTTCTCTTTCTTTTCCCTCTCTGTTCATTTGATTAGTCCTTCCTTCTTAGAGGGCGATACTAGCTGCTGTCTGACATTTACGCTGTTTTGACAGGGACAACACCTCAGCACACACACTAACACAACAACAACAACACCCAACACACAGAGCTGTCATGGTCTGGTATGTAATTGATAGAGACAAATTCAGAGCCAATGGACGGACAACGTTAGTGTCACAAAGCCAAGCACACACACCGAATACAGAGTACGTTTCACCTCCATGATAGTGTGAGTGTGTGTGTGTGTGTGTGTGTGTACTTCCTGACATCTTGCATTAAGCATGAGGCCAGGTCTTGGGCACACAAAGATGTGTGAGTCACACTGATTAGTCAGTCCTGCACTGGTCTGTGAAAGCAGCCAAGCTGATGCCTAGTTTGTATGCTGTGCATGTGTGTGTGTGTGTGTGTGGGTTTGTGTGTGATGGGCAGGTAGAGTATTAGCCTGCGAGGAGCTAGGTCCTTGTTAGCAGGCATCTGGCAGACAGGTAGATGTAGAGTGACAGAAAGGTTTGCGGCATTCACACACCGACACACACACACACACACACACACGCACACACACACACACACGACATGTAACACTCCCTTTCCTATCTTGCTTTAATGCAGAACTAACAGACTGACAGGTGGGCTTATAAACTAATATGCACTCATTTACAGGTGTTACTAGACACATTTTTCTCACTTCTTATCTTTTACATATACATATGTTATCAAGACTCATTGCTTTGTTCAGCTTGTTTCCACTGGACTTTTATTAGTAACGATGCATGGGGGGAGTTTAAGTTTTTAGTGTGATATCTGCTCAAGCTCCTTCCAAAATCATGAAGATATTTAGGTTTTCAATAGAGATGACCTCAGGGGACGCTGAAGTGCTGACTTTGGCATTACTATTGTCAATCTGTTTGATATTAATGATGAATCAAATGAAACAAATTGAATGTTAAAGTGACTTTTATTCTTCAGATGGACACAAATAGGAAGACTTCCTGAGCCCTGACGTATAGAAAGTTTCTTTGGAGGTCTTGACCACAGGACTGAAACTGACCTCCTGTTTCAGCCCTCCAGAAAATGGTTAATGGTTCATCACCACTCTCTGTTGGTCAATCTTTTTCTTTAGCTGTTTATAATGTGCCTTTGATGCCAAATGCAGTGGTGAGATATTTCTGATTCTGATCTGATTCTGGAGGTCTGTTTCATGCGAATGCAAAATGGTAAGGGCAAGGGGTCGAGGGTGAAGGTAAGTAAATGAGATGCATCGTCAGACTTCTGCTGTTTTTGGAACAAAAGATAACACTCCAATTTCAAGGTCTAATTATGAAAGCATGTCCAGGAATACAGTTTGGCTGTTCATGTGCATATTCGCATTTGTGCTGCCATGCGATGGTGCACCGCAGTGTTGACTTTATGCCTTTGAAGGAATGTGTCAGTGGAACCAGATATTCACACATTACTTGGCTCGTGACACCGCGCCATCTGTGCCCATTAGAAGCTGCGACGTTCCTCCCAGAGGCCTCTCAGGAATAGTGGTGGAGGCGAGGGGATGACCCAGCCAAGTTCTGCCTGAGTGTGAAGACTTCTCCTGGGGTTCAGTCTGACTGCCGGTCCCCTGTCTGGCTCTGGGTCTCCGAGGCTTCTGAAGGAGGAAAGACAAATGAGGGATTTGGGGGATTGCAAAGCAGAAAAGTGATAGGCCCACAGTTTTCAGAACATATTTGACTTTTTAAGCTGAGTGAAATGAACAGCAGCCTGTAACTGCTTGGTCATTATATCCACATGATGATCCACATTATCATTATTGAGCCATTCAAAGAAAAATATTGTGATGTGGTTTTCTCAGTATTGCCAAGCTGTTAATTAAAATCCTAGTAGAGCTACATTATGTATATCATCATGAATGTTGGGGATATTTAGAGTAAAATGTGATTATATAAATTGGTCACTTGTGACTCAATATTAAATTAAGAAACAGCCCTTTGTTGCTGATCATTTTGATCAAATGAAAGGCAAGGCAAAGCAGTTAAACCTGCGGTAATTGATCTTTATGCCACTGAGCTACGACTTGCTACAAACTCACCACTGATATATTATCACGATAGACACCTTATATATGTTGATATGGCAAATATGTCAGCAAAAAGTTGGAGCATGATTAGGATATATTTGGGGATTTACTTGTCTCCACTAACTCCTCCACGGCTGCATGTTCAGCAGCTAGTCGCTAACTTTTTTTGCCCTTTGGTGCTGCGCAGGTAGCGTGCAACGTGTTTATGCAAGCTTTTTTTGCTGAGAGAACAGTTGCCTGCTGTGGCTGGAAATTAGTTTCCAAAGTGCTGTGAAACTGAACCAAAACAGTACAGTGGCAAGACATAAAACTAAAACAATGAGCTGAAAGATGTGAGGGATAATTCTCATAACTACAAATCCATGGTTTTTTTTTTAATAACCATCATGTCTGCATGAGACATGCAAGCTATTTTTAAAAGATAAATAATCTTTTAATAAAAGGTGACTTTGACTGCAGTATTTCACTGCTGGTTATAGTACGCAAGTAAGTAAGTACTGTAAGCAGGAAGGTCATCATCTTATACTGGCCTGCTTTGTTGCAGCCAGAGCTAACAAACAGGCAGGTGGATGTAAACACAAACTCGGCAAGGAATCCAGGTTCGTTACACGTACATCAGTGTAATTGACTGCTGGGGATGTAGCTTGTTTCCTTTAGATTTCCTGTTGCACTGATGCTTGAGGGAATTTATTTTCTTATTTTTTGTCTTTGTTTTTTTGTCGTTCTTTGACTTTGTCAGTTTTGGTCCAAAGATCTTCCCAGTTTCACAGCCGCATATTGAATTTTGATGTGGGCGGCCACAGAGGAGAACTGAACTCCTAACCCTTGCAGCGTTCGAGACGTGCTCTATCAATTAAGCTACACTGAGCATATAGCCCCTGATCCCGGCCGTTCAGTATGCCGCAGAACAGTTCAAAAGGTACATTTAGTGCTGCTTTTACAGACGCTCATGTCCTGTGGTTCAGACGAGGTTGCTTACATGTCTGTAGGTGAGGTTCTCTGAGGTAATTAATTTAACATCAGTCGGAACACCGGTCTCCGAAGCTCATAAGGGGGCAGCGTTTTTTAAATGGTTGTGACGGTGAGTTCAGATTGAGTGAGACGGGGAGTTTTTCTCTGTGACAGTTGAAAATAACAAAGTAAAGGAAGGTGTAAGCTGAAACCCTTGCATCATAAGGCAGCTCAACAAACACCCTTTCCTCTTGTCAAGGCTGGTTTTTCACTGTTGTGGTAATTTCATTTATTATAAATTTGTTCCTATACTAATTTGTGTCTAATCAAATTACAACGACTGACCGACACAAGCAAACCATGGGTTGGGTAGTGTGCTGCGTAGGAGTGCTTGTTCATTTCTGGAGCTCTCGGCAAAGTACCATCATGATACTCTTGAGAGCAGGCGAGAGTGGGAAGAACAGTGGGTCAATAGGGGCCCACAGCTTTTGCCCCACAGCGTCCTAGAGGGCTCTGTCTGTAGAGTGAAAGTATTTTAATTAACAAAAATTTGGAAAAATACCTGGGAATCACATTCTTCCACTTTTTGTGTAAACTAAATATCTTTTGCACTGTTCGTCATCTTGCACCTTCAGAACTTGTGATTTTTCAATAGTTTTGACATTTCATGAGTAAATGATATTTTATTTGTTGAATATTGATACATATTTATTTATTAAATTAGTTTGTTGCAAGCCTAAATGTCTGCTTTTATAGCACAGATCTTAACTAATGGTAACTCTGGCGTAGAATTATAAATACAAATCGTCTTTTGTGTGTTTAGAAGGAGCTTAGCAAACTTTCTACAACAAGCCAATAACTGGGTAACAATATGAAAAGCAATAGCTGTTTTGAGAGCTACAAATGACCAGGAATGATCTGTCATCTGGATGGTTTCATTGGGTAAATGATAGTTTTACAGTACAGTATTTATACTACAATTTCTGCCATTCTACTGTGTCGACACTTTAACCTCGCGGTGGTAGTTGAGGAGTTAAGGAAATCAAAATGTATGCATTTAACTGTGATTTTGTCCGGAGGATGAGCAGCTGGAGCTTTATATTCTTATATCCTTATGAAAATATCTATAATCACTGTTGTTTTCCTTCAGAGTTGACAGAGTAGCAGCACAGTTCTCTCTCCGTGGTTTCAATGCGTATACCGTGGTGACCCTTCCTCTGTCCTCTGTCACACTCACAGTAGACTCTCACTACCAAGAAACTGCAATTAACCACCTCTAGTCCAAAGGTTGGGTACAATTGGAACAGACGGCACGCCAACTACAAGGCTTCAAAAAGGTTATAAGTGTGAATATTTATATTTATATTCATATTTCGCTGTAATAAGAAAGCTCAAATTCTTCTATCTTCGCAACATAAGCAGCAGCAAAAATTTGAACGTACAGGAGGGGCGGACAAAACAACATGAACGCCTTGTAATGTACAGTAATGCACTGCAAGACAACACCACAAATAACAGCTTCAAAAAAAGATTATAGACGTGAATAAAAAGTTCTTCGAATGCTGTAAACAAAAGTTCTGTACTGCAGGGTCGTTACATTGGATTGTATTTAATTATACAAGTATTCATGATGTTTCTACCCCCTATGTGGCTGTATATGAGTGAGTTTGTGTGTATGCATACGCGTAGCAGCAGGTGGTGACATTTTAACCGGTAAACAAACACGAGCTGGTTGGTTGATTTCTGCCCTTGACTGAGCTGCAGAGAGAATGCCACTTTGGCATTTTGTGTTTCGCACCATGTAAGGCGATTTCACTGTTCCAGAGTTTTGAGTTATTATATTATGGACTAAATTTCTTCTCAGGTTCCCATTAATTGGAGCTACATTGGGAATTTGCTGACGCCATTAAACTTCATGTAGTAATAGGAGAAATAAGGGTGTAAGTTGCCTTTACAAAGTGACAAAATGGACTGGAAGGCCACGCAGATCTGCGGTCTGTACACGTCCACACAGCCAGCTCTCCAGGTCTTTAGTGGAGATTCGAGCAGGACTAAATTAAAACGTGTTGCACCACACAAATTAGTTCTAACATCGAGTTTAGTCAGTCACTCAGTAGTTACCGGGTGTAACTGTTGCATAGCTAACTGACAAAATGAATTAAAGTAAAGTTAAATTAAAAATTAAAAGAGGTTATATGGAATATGGTATGACACATATGTCTGTTTAATAAATGATGGAGCATGGGAAGATTTTAAATAAGCTTTCACAAAATAAGATGTTATGCCTGTTAATACCGCTAACTCATATTTCTCCATATGTGCACATATAAATAACACAAAGTCATACCTCCTTCGGACTTTTCGTTAACTTTGGAAGTACATATAAAAGGCTCCAGTCATCTTGAGGTACAGTAGAGACTTCTGGAGGAGTTCAGTGATAAATGCTGGAGCTCTGCCACGCAAGCCCTTGTAGGTGATTAAAAAAGCAATCAATTCTAAAATGTACTTGGTGCCAGCGTTACAAGGCTAAAACAGGAGTAGCACAAGCAGACTGTTGGTTCTTAGTTAAATTTGGCATAATCTTGTCTTGAATCTTGAACAAGGTAAAGATAATTTATTTAAAGATGACTCGCGCCAGTACATAATAAATTGCAGCCATTTAAAAAGGGATGTCAGGAAGCCATGAAGCACTTCCTCTATACCTGTAATGATAAGACCTTAGATATTCAGATCTCAAACTACATACTGCACTGGTTTTGTTTGTTTTTCTGGTTTGAGCAATCTGATTTTTTTGTGCTACTGGTTGCACCTTCGTCCAGTGCTGAGCAGTGGAAACAATGTGCGAAGGATGAGATGGGGAGTGTTTGTACATTTCATTGGGAGGGGAGTTTTCTTTTCCATGACAGGACACCGACATCACCTGTCGCAACTGCTGAGTCACTGTTATTAGTCAAAAACTCCATCGAAGCTGGATAGATTTTGGTCATTTTGTGCAATAGGCCCGAAAATGTCTCACTTACTTTCTCTTGAAATGAAAAGTTTCTCAATTTCACACACATACATTTGGCTTCAGATGCACACACACTTAAATTCTGGCATCATCAGCATGCATGAGCTCGGGTCTTTATAGATCGGTTGATCTGCAGAACTGACGCAAGCGCACCCTCAGACGCCTACATGACTGTGTTATTAATTTGTCTTTGCATTTGCAACATGCCACTTCTGGTTTTCTCTTCACTTTCTCCCTCTCACACAAACTCGAAGCACACACCTGTTTCACCCTGAACATCTGTTGACTCTCTTATCTATGGAACTCATGATAAACGTCTGATTCCATGGTTTTTGAGTAGCAGCACTGAGCCTTTTTGGAGGACATTGTGCAATTTTAAAAGCCGCGAGCAAAATAACAGGATGTAACACCTCATAATCTCTGACTCTATTTCAGTTCGGTTCACTTTACTATGATTTGCTGGCATGAAAGTAAAGAATAATTCTGGCAAGATATCAGGACAAAAAAATGAAAATTTGCACACCATGTCCCCATTTACTTTCTTGTGCATTTGTGTGTGTGTGTGTGTGTGTGTGTGTGTGTGTGTTTGTATGCGAAATAAAATCACTGTCTGTTTAGCAGCTATCTGAATAAAGACTGAGTTCACTGGAGAGAGACAGAGGGTGAGAAATAGTTTATGTGTGAAATTGAGACCATTTTTTTGTTTGTCGTTGTGTGTGTGTGTGTGTGTGTGTGTGTGTGTGTGTTAATGACAGCAGGGGCAGAGAGCAGAAATCCCATTAACAGTATGAGTTTGTGGAGGGAAAATTAAATAGTTTTTTAAAGGCCTCGTTATCAAGTTGAGCTGGACAATTACCATCTTCCTCTGGAAATCACCTCCCAATATCCTTCCACCTCTCCACCTCCGTCCTTCCTCCTCCTCCCTCTTCTTTCTCTTCCAGTTTAAGTATGGGCATCCTCTTCCTCATCTTCACATAAGGGCATCCTCTTCCTCATCTTCACATAACTCTATCTCTTCCCTGCATCTTTCTGCTACACATCCTCTCCTCTCCCTGTCTTATTAACATTTAACCGAAATCCTGATCTTTCCCTAATCTTAACCAAAGTGCTTTCGTTGCCTAAAGCTAACCACAGATGGGAATCTGGTGTCACAGTCCTGCACTGTGTATGTTCGCCATCCACCCCCATCACCTCTTTGCGACTTTAGCGTGGTACGTAAATGTAGTGTTTCATTCAAAGAAACACTCTCTCTGAACATCCAGGCAGCGATTACGGTTGTCATGAAACCGTAATTCTGAAAACGATTTAGTAATATACAGACATCAGCGACCGGGCTGCCTCTCCTCTCTCTCCCCATGTTTCCCCCGCTCTCCTCCCTCTGCTCCTACTGCTCTCCACTTGGACATTTTTCTTTCCCAACTTTGGCCTTAATTTAATTTTCTGCACCATTAATACTAAGCTAAGGCCTTATCGGGCTGATTTGCAGCCCACTCGGAGAGGAGAAGGCGAGTCTTATGTCGGGGGGCCTTTCCTTAAATCAAAATGGTGGCCCAGTCGGCTGATGGGAGGAGAGGCTGATGGATGGTGGCAGAGACAGAAAAAATCGGCAAATATAAGCTTGGCCCAAAGGAGAAGACGCACATATTCGCATGCACACTCCCCCCCCGACACACACATTGACGCTGCCAAGCAAGGTTCTGGCTGAAGAGAGCGCTGGTAATTGACAGTGCTGGGCGCAGCATTCATCCTTCCATGAACTCCCAACTACAGCCTGTCTATAACAACCTCTCCCTGACCACGATACTGTCTCGAACTGGGATTATATGATGGAGAGACTCCTGGCAGTGAAAGCAAGTGGGATTTTTTTCATGCTCTGCAATACAGGTAGTCCAATTAAATCCAGAGTTCAATTCAAGAAGTTGTACATACCTACCTAAGTGTTATGTTTTAGTTTCCACTTTGACTTTTGGATTTGGATGGGATTAGCTTCACACGCTGCGTGCAGTGACAGCAGAACTATAAGTGTATAGCCACACAGTGTTACACATCAGAAAAATTGTTGGGTGTTTTGAAAAAGAGACACAACTTTGCACATCGTACATCCTTACCACTAGTGGAAAGGGTTTTATGGCCAGGAAAGTCTACCAAAGAGACTCATCCTTTGTATCATACATACATCTTACATGATAATGCTAACATGATAATGCTAACACCAGCGTGGTAAAAGCATAGCTTGACATTTTGGGAAATAAGTTTTTTAGATGAGGGTTAGATGAGAAGATACCACTCTCATTTCCATGCATTGAATAAGGAGCTGGGGCCGGAGGTGATTAACCTAGCTTAGCGTAAAGACTGGAGATAGAGGGGGAAAGGTAGCTTCCCTTTTCCCAAAGTTCTTACCAATACCTCTTAAGATAACAAAGTAACATCATATCTCTTGTTATATCTCATTTGTTTAATCTGTAGTAACAGTTAACAGGTAGCTATGTTCTCTAACTATTCTTGAAGAACAACTACTTAATCATCTACCCAGTGCTTCTGTGCAGCATCTCTTCTGGCAACCTCACCGTGATGACAAGACTCTGGGAAGTCTCTGCCCCTGGCTGTTGGGTTCCCAGGTTGTCAAATAATCCCTTTACGATACGTAGAGTATCCTGTTTTAGGATGTGTTGTTTTTGGATAAATGGAAAGTTTTGCCCTCTGTTTGTGATACATGATAAGTCAGCCTCTTGTTGTTAGCATGACTAATAAGCAGATCATTCATTTATTTTAATGTTGCTTTGTAAGCATGACGGTTGCATGTTCAACTTGCTGTACGCTCAGTTCTTACCATTTTCCACCATAAGCCAGCTCATCAGTGGCTTCGCCCACAGTGAATAGTACAGGCTACACCTTTTCATACTCGCACAGACAACAGCTTTAAGGCTGGCAGGATTTTTACCCCATGTGTTTGCTCTAATTGAGTATATGTGATGGAGCAGGGTGGGATCTGTGGGCTGAGCTGTGGCAGTTGGCTGGACTGGTTCTCTGCTGCTCCTCTTTGATGCTGCATTGTTGATGTTGTGAGCGTCGCAGAGGCTCCTGCCCACAGCAGCAGCGTTGTTGCCTGTAAATTCATGTGTTTCGCCTCAGAGGCATTACAGGTTCTGACAGAGAGGCTGGGTTTGAGTTTACACTTGCACATCATCAGCAATAAGTGATGTTGAGCCATGAGACACAATTATACATGACTGCACAGCAAAGGTTGAATAATGAATGAGCTCTCGGGTATGAATGTAACACGGTTAGGGTTTTTCAAACCGCAATGCAGTCGACACCCACTGGGATTCTTTCTTCATTGAAAGAGTGGGACGGTTTACAGCACAGGGCTTAGGAGAAGACGCTGGAGAAAAGGTACAGCAGGGATTTGATCCCAGGCCAGCAAGCTACATGTGGCTCCAGAGATAGCGGTCTAAACCTTCTGTTGTCTCATTCCACTACTGAGTAATTTCTCACCTACCAGATGCCACAATGCAGTTAAGTACTGAATTGGCTGAAAAAATGAATATTATTTTTCAGCTGTGTAATTGGATAGAGGACAAACCTGCCGGCATATTCTTGATGTGATGTTTACAATTTCTACAGTTTGATTTCCCTCGTGTTTGTTATGGCTCCCCTTCTGGAATCCATTAGGGCCTCTGCAATCACCAGTCACATAGACACACACACACACAAACTGACATACTCATGACATACACACCCACTGCTTTTTCAGATTGCTCTTCTCACGCTTCATCTTCCATTTACCCACAGCAGTGCCCCCCCCCCCCCCCCCCCTCCATCGTCCATCCCTCCCAGTGCCCAGAAATAATTGACATGCTCCAACCGACCTGCTTATTAAATAAACAACACTCCGCTCAAAAAGGGGCTGCCTCCACCACTCGTGCTGGGTTTGGACACATGTGATCTGACACCTTCAAGGTCCTATTAATCAGTCAGATGGAATTTGTTCAAGAGGTCTAAATGGATGGTGTGTGAGAACAAGACTCTGTGATGTGCTGTCCCTGGTTAACAAGGTTCATTTTGAGTGTTTACTGAGGTTTATTTAGACACGCAGCTAAGTTGTGGGATCGTCCTTGTATTGTTTTATTGATGGAATGAACCAGATGTTCAGCCAAATGAACTGCTCATAGTTTGGCTGTTCATTTCCATGTAAACTGTGTTTTTGAGGACTTGGGCAGAAAAAACATGCCATCTGTGATGGTAGTTGTCCACCAGATAACCCAGAATACATGCAGTCCTTTCCACCTGTCTCTTCTCTAATATCCAGTCAAGCCAAAAAAAACAAATAGGTTGCTCAGCTGAGTTTGACAGCACAGCAGAGAGCCAGGTGTTGTTTTTTTTTACCCTGTTCTTGTCCAGGGAATGGTTGCTGAGCATGTGAGCTTTCTCAGAACCATCATGCTTCACCCTTACCCAGGTCTACACCCTCAATTCAGCTGCAGTCCTCTACCTTCGGCCACTGAGCACCTCCATACATGCAAGTGTGGGAAACACATGTTCTTTAAAGGCCCTGAAAATCCATTTACATGAACATCTTCTGCCAAAGTTTGTTTTTTTTTTCAAGTGAGATTTCTGTCTGTGTTGTATCCTTTATGCTCTTCTCACTGGTTTTAAGGCGGCAGGGCTCAGTTGGAACAAAGCGATACTCACTTCCTTGAGTCAACCAGCGTTAAGCTATATTTTAATTATGATGACAGTTGTAGGGTTGTTACCTTAAAATGTCAATCAAATGTGATCAAACCACACCCACATCTTAATATATACTGTGGGTTTTAGAGCACATTAGTTGTGCATATAATCCTCTACCATTGAAGTGTCATACACTTGTATTCTAGTCTTGTGCTAGCCAAGGTTATGGTGTCAACAAACGTGTGCAGCTGGGAGATGTAACCCCTCCAGCGACTGCCTGGTCTGCCTCAGGGTTTCCTCCCAAATGATGACACTTCCAAAAGGAGGAGACTAGTTGGCATCGTTACTAAGCGGTAGTGATCCACCTTACCAGCTGCTCTCGACATGAAGGAGCAGCAAGTCAATACGGTGCGATCAGCCATCCTGCAGAGATCTCAACTGCTCAAAGGATGTAATGACGCATTTTCCTTCTTGAATAAAACAGTCTGATCAAAAACGGGTTCAGTCGCTTTAATTCCATGACTTAGTTCAAAGCTGCGTTTGTACTGGTTCACTTTCAGGCGTGGCACCTAAGGCACAGAAATCTGCTCAGCAGAACTGTACTCAATAAATGAAGATTTTAAAAGTGTCCTGAGATTTTGCTGCTACATGCTGATTGAGAAGATGAAATCCATTAAATAATACCTGAGAGGAAATTTGCCAGCTGTAATATACACAACTGTGCTCTGTAGTTGAAAGAGTTCCTTCAGCTTGCCCCATTGAAGCTTTATTGAAAGCAGTGGTTCTCAAACAGAGGGGCATATCCTCTCTGGGAAAGGCATTAGGTAAGGTAATCAAGGTGGACATGCTGTATTTGGCTACATACGTGACTCAAACTAAAGCAACTTAAGCGGCAACCTTTCATTTTATATTCGTAATAAGTAGATTCATTTATTTCAATTAGGGTTAAAATGTGAAAACATGAAAACGTTTACAATCTGTGCTTTTCAGTACCATTGAAGAATATATAAAATGCTTATAACGACCAGTATTTCAATGTGTGTTTTATACAGCTATATTGGAATCTCCATTCAGATATTTAAACAAACCAAAGTTTCATATACTCTGGTAGTCTGTTATCAAAGGTCATTAAGTGCCAGCGCTGTGACGCCTAGCTGCCATTTCAGCTAATTAGCTGAACATAATTGCACTCAGCGAGTGTGTAAAATTCATATAGCTGTCAGATGACTGTCGGCGCGCCTGACGCTGAGGAGCGATCGAGCAGATGGAAGCACAGACAGGATGATGGAGTGAGGGAACGAGGTCGAACAAAAAAAAGGGGAGACAAGAGATGGACAAGGTGAAGGGGAGACGGAGGGGAGGAGGGAGGAGGTGGTGATGACAGAGACTGATTAGAGGACAGGGGGAGACAAATAGAGATGGAGAGAGAGAAACAACAAAGCTTTTGTCCTGCTGCGGCGTCTGCGGACGAGAGGACAGCACTTAGAAGATGATGGAGGAGAGGATGTGAAAGAGTAGAGAAGAAGTGTAAGACAGCGAAAGAGTGAGGCTGACCCTCACATGACACACACACACACACACACACACACACACATTTATAAACACGAACAATATTTCACACAGATGGTTGCAGAAGACATTACTGTACGTTACTGTACACCACACCAGACACCATTTTAAACATTCATAATGTTTATGTAGGCTGCATGTTCTGTACATATGCACTCATACACACACACACACACACACACAAACCCTCATAACTACTATAATATCTCATATGCCACTACTTCTGTATTACATATGATTTTAAACTAAATTATTTAGAAACACCATCTAGTTCAAATGTGTGCTGGGTCGTAAAAATGTCACATTTGTTCATTGGAGTATGTATTTGGTTTTGTGTCTGTGGAGTTCACATTTGGTTGGGTCAGTAAACTCTTTGAGAGTTGAAAAAGAACATTTCAACTTCTTAATGCAGAGTGTTGCACTTCGGTTGTGTCTATAAAGCTTTGAAATTCCACTTTTACTGCCGCTTTTCTACCATTGTTGATGTTCTTGTTTCTTGCCTTTTGCACTTGCACCTGGTAACTTGTTCAGAAATGTACAATATGGTATCATGGCTATTATCTTATATAACTCACTCTGACAGCCCTATTAATGGTATAAATGCATCAAAAGTACAATTTGGCTGTCTAAAGATCATTAAATACAAATATAAACACATTTTCACAACACTTTAAAAACGTATTTAATCTGAGCGGTAGCTCTTTGGACAATGCTGCTTTAATAGTTTATTAGCATATCTGTTAAGATAATTAGCACTCTCTTTGTAAGATCATCTGATTACTAGCTCACATATCTATTAGAAGCTAATTGTGCATTAAAATCAGCTGATTTTTCCAGCTGAAATTAGCTTGTTAGCCTGTTACCAGTATCAACTACAAATAAGCTGAGCTGAGACTTCTCAAGGTTACAGCTCTTACTCCAGGACTTGAAACAAAAGGTTCCATGTTTTACATTAATCTACATTTTGTAAGATGTCTGTCCTTTCAGGCCATGTGCATATGGATCTGGATATATTTAAACATTGTTTTTTACCTCACTATGCATTGGTTTGATATGCCGTTTTTCAACAGCATTTCAATTACTGTATTTCAACATGTTTTAAGGACCTGTGTCACACTGAATAGTCATTCAAATGTTGTTGAACAACTGTAATATGTGACATGGCCATCTAAAACCTTTCCAAATTTGACCCGGTTGGGCATTCAGCCTGTGAAAAAAAGGGAGTATATCTTCTGTGGCTCTGGAGCTGAGAAAATACTGTAACCCTAATGATGTCATTGTTATAAAAAGTGGTCGAATGGAGTTTGAAAGAAATGAGTATTTATCCAGGCAAGAAGGGTCTAACGAACAATGCTGTTGAGTTGCATCATGGGAAGTGTAATGTCCGGACCAGAACATTCAAGGTCCCTAGAGAGTAAATTTTCATAACTTTGGTTCCCCCCTGACTTTTCATCGTGTCATCTGGTCAAATTT
Source organism: Enoplosus armatus (assembly GCF_043641665.1). Taxonomy (NCBI): domain Eukaryota; kingdom Metazoa; phylum Chordata; class Actinopteri; order Centrarchiformes; family Enoplosidae; genus Enoplosus; species Enoplosus armatus. The sequence goes on along the minus strand of NC_092181.1, from coordinate 25,602,864 downwards.
TTAATTTGTTCAATATCTGAACATACCTGATGGAATACCTGCAAAAAAAGAAAGACTGTTTTGTATTGTTCTAATCAGCAAATGTTAGCATATAGACACGGTAAACTACGATGGTGAACATGCTTAACATCAGCGTTTAGCATTATGAGCGTGTTAGCATGTAGCACAAAGCACCGTTGTGCCCAAGTACAGCCTAACAGAGCCGGGAGCTAAATTATTGCTTGTTTAATGAGAGAGAAGCAAAGATTGGAGTGTGCGGCTCGAGCCTGGACAATATCTATTTTCCATGGTGAAAAGTGATAGCTTATACACGGTAGGTGTGGAAATTACCTTAGACTATTCATTTAAACTTATTTTATCACTTAATGTTTGTAGACCCACAACAGAAGAATCATTTTCAGGCAGTTTGCGTCTTTTTGCCAACTAGTTGTTATATTTTCTTTTATAATTACTTAGCCAAGTCTCCAGTGGACATCTATCATGGTTCCAGCTGTGGTTACTAACAGGAGATTTGAGACACAAGTCTGCCCCTAAACCACTTAGCAAATGTTATTCCTGGTAAAGACTCAATGGCAGTAATGTCATTAAAATGAGATATTACTCTGATTAAATAAGGGATGAGGAGCGCTGTGATTGGTCGAGTTGAGCGGAGAGACAGATCAGACCAAAGGAGGAGAGGATGGGGAGGAACCCAGAGAGATAAATCCTGTTAAGGTGGTATTAATGTTCTTAAGCATACTGATAGCTGCTGTGTGTGTGTGTGTGTGAGAGAAAGTGCAGCAGCGCTATAGGCTCATTAGGCTACAGGGGAGAATAGCTAAAAGGATTAGACCGACATGGATTATTCACGCATAATACTGGAACCAAGGAGGTGGGGAGAGAGAGAGTGAGAGAGAGAGTGAGAGAGAGAGAGAGAGAGAGAGAGAGAAAGAGATGGGATGAATATGTAAGAGAAGTTGAGAATATAAATATGTATGTCTAGGAATACATGTGGTTCAGAGATGAAAAGAGGAAATGGCAGAGAGATGGACGGAGATGAGGAAGAGAGCTGGGGAAGTGGAGGAAGAGAGAGAGACGAAGATGATGAGGTCTGAGATTTAAGATGGAGCTTGCGATTGAGAAATCTTCCGAGTGTAACGCAATGAGGAAGTAGAGCTTCAGAGAGATAGAAAGGCAGAAGAGAGGCTGACAGATTGGGATATGAACTCAAACTGAGAGATGAGGTGGGAGATGGAAGCAGAGCAGCATGGGCGATGACAGAGAAGACAACAGGAGCTGAGAGAGTTAGTTTCAAGCTTTCCCTGGCCTCTGAGTGCATTTCAACTTTTATTTAAAGCAAGTTGGCGAAGAATCTTTATTAAAATGAGTGGATAAAGCAGGTTCACATGTATCGCCCACTGAGTAAGCTCACTTCGTACAACTCCATCTTCCTAGTTCAGCGTGTAATCTATGTTATGGCAGGAACCTTGTAATTGTAATGCTGAAATGAGCTTGATCAATGCAGGGTCCAGTAATGTGCAGTACTTGTATGTCGGGGATGAATTCAGGGTTTAGTTCGCAAAATGTCTTGTATGCTTCTTATGTTTATTCTTACCCTCAATCGTCTCATCTATGTCGGTACAGTTCCTACGCTGACTTTAATCTACCACTGTTTTGATTTCTGTATCACAATAAACTGTTCAGCCCAGTTTCCCCACAAATTCTGTCAATATTGGACCAAATCACCGCATTGTGCAGAGAGTTGTGTGTCCTTTCTGTAACGAGGTGGAAAGTAAAGGTGGGTGGCAGGTGTGTAGCCCACCATGATGACTCTGATGGCTCTGCAGGTACAGTGGGTTGTCCAGGGTTGGTAGTTCGATCCCCCACTCCTCCTGTGCACATGTCGAAGCGTCCTTGAGAAAGTCACTGAACCCCAATTCCTCCTGATGGCCGATGGCAGCTTGCCACCATTGAGTGTGTGCGAAAATGCAGTCTATATACCACATAGTCGAGTTTGTGTTGCATCACAGAATCGGAAAATGTTGATGTTCCTGTCTGGTGAACTGTTAGCTGCCTTTTCCAACTTGAAAAATACAAAATTCTGGTCCCGCATTCTTTAAACGACACCAGATAGGCGGCCCTTTAACCGAAACAACTGCTTTCTGCCTGTCTCACAGGCACTGATCCAACCCCTTTGACTTTATTGTAAAACACATGGTCGTGACTGAAAAGAGGGGAACGGCAGTTTCTCACAGATTTGAGCCAGCAAGCCTCTGGTCACACGCCCTCCAACCCCAACGCCTGCCTGGCTTCGGTTTCTGCCGCGGTCGTGTGGCGCTGTTGCCCTCTGGGACAAGAAAGCAGAAGTGTGGGAATAACTGTGTCACATCACGAAGCTAGTCGACACAGCTGTGACTGAGATAAAAGGGGGAGGGAAAGCGAGAGATGGGGATGAACAGGGAAGGTGTGGAGGAAGGGAATGAGGGGAAAATGGGGATGGATGGATGAGGGAAAGAAGTAGAGGGGGAAGGATGGTTGGCTGAGGAGAGAGGGAGAGAAAAAGAAAGAGAAGATAGATGGGGGAAGGGCTAAAGTCAGAGAAGCGTACTGCAGATTGACAGAAGATGAGGGAGAAGGAGGCGGGTGGGGGAAATGATGGTTTCAGTAAACGAAGGTGAATGACATCAGAGGACAATAGGTGAGGAAGGCAAATTACGAAACACACACACACACACACACACTGAAAATGAGCAATGTCACTGTCAAATATTTGGGGAGAACAGCCTGGGTTTGCCTTATGCCGTGTCTGTCACCCAATGGAGCCGTCTGGCAGAGTGACATAGGCGTATATAACAGAGGGAGATGGGAGGGGGAGAGGGAGAACATTTGCAGAAGGAGTGTGTGCAACATTGAAATGCAAATGTGTGATGTGTGGATGAGATTTTACATAGCTGCATGTGTGCAGTTTGACGTGTGTGTGTGTGAATAGATCAGTGAGTGTGTGTGTGTGTGTGTGTGTATGTAATGTATACGGACATTAGCATGTTTGCAGAGAGTGGCAGCTAATCTGTTTATGCAGTCAGAGCTCATCTGGCTCCAAAACCCACAAATAAATATTTAAGTCTGTCTGGCTGACAAAAACACGAGAAGCAGCACTTTTTAAAAATGGGTTTGTTCTCGCTCACACTTCACACGGCAGATGTGATGTGTGTTTTTTTTTGTTATTTGTGTGTCTGTAGCTCTGACTGTCTTGGTGTCTGTATTTTTTCTTTGGTCTTGTGTGTGTTCTGTAAGCAGTTGTGTGTGTTTGTGTGTGCTTCTGCATGTGTGTTGCAGGTTCTTTCTGTGTCTGTTTTGGTGTGTTTGGTGCGTTTCTGTTTATATACGTACGTGTGAGTATAGACTTGGTTGTGTGTGTGTGTGTGTGTGTGTGTGTTTCCTGTACTTCCTGAACTACTATCTTTGTGAGGACAGAGTTTTATACCTGGGAATTTAGGACATTGTGAAATGTGAGGACATTTTTCCCAGTCTGATTTAAATGTTAAGACTTAATTTTAGGGTTAAGGTTAGGGTAAGTTTCTGGGGTCAAGCACGTATTTGTGATGTATTGGCCCTCTCCAATTAAATAGTCAGAGGAACTGAATCTGGAAATATAAAAAGCCTCTATGGTAAATGCCTGTTGGTGTTTCCACCCAATTTGAAGAATTAGTTAAATTAGAGCATTAAAGGATTAAAAAGGGACAGCTTTGATTGCAGCAAAATGTTTGCTCACGACAAGAGAACAACACAGAGTCCTTGTGTCGTTCTTTGTAATGTATGATGTTTGAATGGATGTTGGAGAGAGGGGAGAGCGAAGGGGTGGAAAGAAAGACTGAAAACAAGGGACCAGTTGGTGAAGTAGGGGTGATTTGCTGGGAGTTACTTTAGTAAAAAAACACACTTTTTAGGACTGGTCTAGAGGTCAAATTCCCATCCCTAGTCCTAATTTTTAAATCAGTGACAACCAGTGCTTGCTTACAGTCCGAACAAAAGTTGGAGTCTTTATGTCCAAGTTTGACTGGTCAGTGATGTTCAGTTCTTCTGACTTTACCCTGATTGTTGCCAGCCAATCAGAGAGTACTATTAGGACTTTCTGAGCATCAGAAACTTCTCCAGCACTTGAGTTCACAAGATCACAGTTAAGTTGCTAAAAAAAAAAAAGGTCCCGTGTACCAAGAACAATTCCTGGGCCAAATATCTACGTCTGTGTGGGGTAATCTGTGTGTTTCTTTGTGTTGTGTTGGGTACCTGTAGGGTGCATTCACGTGTGTGCTCACACATACTGCATCATACGCTCCAGCGATATCCACCGATGCAGTCTGTCTTACACGTTTTCCATTATCACTGCATTCATCTTCAGACTCTCCTCACGTCTTCTTTCTCTGCGGCTCCAGTCACACACTTCCTGTATCTTTTGTAAGGGAAATTTGTACCTGCTAGTTTCTAAGGGAACGTGGTTAGATCTTATCAAGCCCTTAAGGAAATGCTGTTTTTTATCACACTCAATTATCTCCTACTTTAACATGCAATTTCTAAAATAAAATCCAGAATAACTTTTACATAGAGCGGTATTTGTTGAAAATAAATACCTTAACCCTTAGCGTCCACTTGATGCATTTTGTTTTAAAAACAGACATCATACACATACTGCTGGAATTGGCAGAACTTAGTCTGTCCACTGATAGCAGTTTTTTGGTATTTGTCTTATAAAAGGCTATTAAAAATAACCTAGGTTATTACTTTTATTTGAAAGTCTGTAGAAAGTGCATTTTAAAAATGATGCATTTGATCTATTAATCGATTTATTTTCCACTGTTGTCTAAATATCGTCTGTTCAGCAACCGTGTTAATTTGATAAATTTTCTTTATCATTATGAAAGAAACCAATGCGGCAAAAAGTAAAGGATTTGCCTGTTACTTCTCAGCAGCAAAACAATGCATATATGCGATCAGAGTAACTCACCGCTGTCACAGTCATTCAGAAGGGAGCGACCCATCAGCCATGCTGCTAGAGGTGTGAGCACAGGGCGAGGAAAAGTGTTTACCGCCAAGGGGAGAAGAAGCGGTATGCATGGCAATGCGTGTTTTGGTGAGTGAAAGGAGCAGTCCGATTCCGAGGGGTAAAGCAGGGCTGCATTTGAATGCCAGGTCTTGCCTAAATGTAAATCCAGCTCTACCAGATGTACACACACTCTGGATAAAAGATGCATGGGGATGTCAGGTGGAAAGGAGACCCATGATGAATTGTGATAAAAGGCATTCAGATCCTGATTACCAATTCAACGTTTTTGGACTTTTGCCAACTTTAGTTTTTTCTGTGTTCAGATTCGAACCCCTGCAGTGGTGTACGTGTGTGTGTGTGTGTGTGTACATGCTGTATGAGCCTTAACGACAGAGTACAGTAACAACATATAGTACATACTGTATGAGTCAACATGGATGTACTGCATGTGTGTGGTGGGTGTGTCCCAGGGTCTTCACTCTGCTCCTGTTGGTTCTTCCTGAGGTTAATTGTCCCAGTCAGAAACATCAGATTTGCCCATCCCCACACTGATAGGTCAGTTTTTCAATTTCCTTCCTAATTGGTGAGGTCAGGACAACATGATGTGAAACTGATTCCACATCAGCTCCTGGGGGGATTCACAGGGATCAAAGAATCCCCTCTGGGTGCTATTGGCTTTTCATCTCTCAGGGTAATGTGTCAGTGTGTGTGTGTGTGTGGAGGGGGGGGGGGGGGGGGGTGAATCCCTAATGATCCCTGAGGAGAAACACGTTCCTTGCATCAGCAAATGATAAAACAATACATCAGGATATATGTGTATATATATATATATATATATATATATATATATACACACACACACACACACACACAACACATGACACACTAAATACAGTTTACAGAAACGACATGAATTACAGCATTATTAGTGTGGAGAATGTGTTTTCATCTCAATGACTTACAAAGGTAAACTTGAAATATAAATATATTTTTCAACAAATCTGGGAATTTGCATGTAAAGAAAAAGCTGAAACCAGAATAAATAAAGGAAATCAACCATTTAACTCGTCCCTCATTGGCACATATTTAGAAGTTCATTTGCACTCTCTGCCCATTTCTCTCTTTATAGTCCATAACAGGAAGTATTTGAGCTGTTTTGATTGTGTGGAAGCATCAAATTATTAATAATCGGTTCAAAGATATCTGCTTATTTGGAACGTTTGAAAAATCTTGGACTTTCTAAGTGGAAATCTCTTGGTAAACAAAATATGAATATAACAACCAGAGATGGCAATCAAAAACATCAGATACGATGTATGAAATCTCAGGAAACAAATCATGTGCACATATATATCACACTCTGTAATGTCAGAATACATCTGGGCGAACAGGCTGTTCTCGACGCCTGCAGTGGCTTCCAAAATCAAAACACCCTCAGCGGCTCACAGGATCCCATTTAGTTTGAAATGCCTCTAAATACCCTTCAGACAGCCATCCTCATCAATCTGATGCCATAATCCATCATTATGAATGCAGAGTGGGAGGCTTTGATTCAAGGAAATAGCTCCTTTTGTTTCCTGATGAAAAATAACTTGATGGCTGTGACTTTCGTACAGTGGATGAGTGATGGTTTTGAGCCAAGAACAAAGCAGCAGGAACGGTATTACTCACATTTCAACTGGTGGGCTTGAGACTATCACAAATAACGCACAGCCTGATGGGAGGGCAGCCTCTTTCCTCACGTCTTCATGGGTTTATGTTGTACAGGTTTTAGCTGGTGTGTCTGTGGGATACATCGCTTACTAACACGTTTTACTTTTTAATGCAACAGACCCACTCTATTTTCAGCCGTGCTGAGCTCAACATGTTTTTAACACTGAGGATTTAAAAATTAAAATTTAAAGTATTTATATATTTTAACAGTATTTCTTCCAGCTACAGAGAGAGAGAGAGAGAGAGAGAGAGAGAGAGAGAGAGAGAGAGGGTTTTACTGTGTAATACACAGGGTTGAAAATAAAATGCACATTTTGTAAAACACACACTTCCTCAGGGTGCAACCTTTTAAATTGGGTCTAAAAGCTTCCATGTACAAAAAAGCTTTTGCTTGTTGTCTGCTCATTTTCTTACTCATCATTAACAACTGTATCCTTGACACTTAAGGCATTTAGCAGATTATCTGCAACAGCTGGATAAACTTCCTTTTCTAGTAAGTGTAAGGATTATTTCCCTGACAGTATATCTGAAACCCATATCCCCATGACCATTAGAGGCAGCTACAATAAGTTTGTATCTCTTCAAGAGGTCAGTGACACTGATGGGGGAGAAACACTTAAGTTGAACACTTGCTGGTATTGTTATAGCTACATAGAGTGCCTAAAGTGTCTCCCTCCACCTCACAGATGATGTTTTGAAACTTGGGCAAGCTGTTGTCAGTCTAACAAAATCAGGAAGTGTAACAGCTCCTACACAACCATCGTCCACCCACACTGGTTTTTCACTCATGTTCCCTAAAAAAAAACCTCTTATCAGGATTATGTGGGCACGTACAAACTGCTGTTGATTGACATCTCGCTCATTATTCTGCTGTTGCACCTGCCAGGGCTACCCCCTATACCCTCATTAGTCTTATTGGTACATAGAGTTTGGCGACATCACGTAATTCCCAGCATAGCTCCACACAACTTCCACCTGAATGGAGGTCTAATCAGCCAAGGTAATTGAAAACACCTGTGTGGGTGTGCAGGGCCTATAAAGTTAAATAGAAAATGTTTGGTGAGCCTGAATTCCATTTAAAGTCACTGTGAACCTTTCTGTCCTACATCACAGCTGCTGGAATGGGAGTAAGCCGAATAGAAGATGAATAACTTTTAATAACAACATCAGATTTGTAAATTCTTTTTCCCCTTCTTTCATCAGCCTAGAATGACTTCTTCATTTTGAGGACGTCGATGCCAACACTTGTAAGACAATTAACTGTGGAAGGAAATACAGTTGATTCAAGATAAAAACAATCTGCAGCATAGCAGTTAACAGCTGCAATATTTAGTTAGTTACACACCTTGTAATTCTACGGAAGCCAGTTTACAGAAAGTATTACTCAAATATATTTTACAATTCCATTCATTAGTATAGTCACTAGTATATTAGCTTCTTGCCGTCAGCCATGCAGTAGGTTTAGGTTTTGTTGTTGCAGTCTCACCGGAGAGAAAAACAGACATCTCTGCCGGGAAATCACACAGGAAGAACGGCTTTGAGCGGTAGAGCAGCAAGTTAACTAGTCAGCAGCAAATGCATCCTTATTTGATGGAGTTCTATGCCACATAAGTAATGTAAGAGGGATTAAGTTATGTTTTCTTTTACAAACAAGTGATGAATGGAAAATGAAACCAAAAACCAAAAGGAACTGTGTGGGAGAGAGAATGGAAACCCGACGGGCTTAGAAAACATTTTACCCCAAAGTATAAAAGGGGGAAAAAAAGAATGTAGACAAATATATTAAGCAAATACTCTGGGAACAGAAAGTAAAGGGTATAAAACAACACTAAACAAAATATCAAAAACAACAAACTAAATGTGGCATTACAGCATTTGTCACGTATACATACACATAGTAAACCGCTGTAGTGGCTTCATCTTGAGAGTGTTAATAGATTCTCATGGTGGCATTATAACTCGTATCAGTATCTAAACACACACATGATTATAATTATCTAATCAAGTGTCCTCTCGTCTGGCTAGCATCCTTAGCGAGCTCTCTCCATCGCTAATCAGCTAATTACAACACCATTATAATCAGCCCAGCCCTGGCTCACTGCAGATGAGACGCTAGATTAGCGTGGTAAACAAAATATGCCGGAAATGGAAGAAGGAGGTGCAGGAGGACGTCAACAAGGAAGAGGAAGAAGATGAGGAGGAGCGGCAGAGAAAGTTAGCTTTGTTTTTGAACTGATTAAGGCAGATGTGAGTAGTGTAGAAAGTCTGGTTGGAGCGATGAAAAACACTAATACCACCTTCGCACACATGCAAGATATACTTCTGACCGTTTATACAGTCTAAACTACTCATTATCTCTGTATTAGCGCTGCTGCAACCTTTTTACAGCAAACATGCTGGCTCACCATAGCAGGAAAATCACACGTATAATTGATAATATTGTAAAAGACGGCGTTCCATTTAGGTGAGCTGGTTCCAGGTTGCTGCTGTTGTCATGGCTTACTGGGAGACTTGATGGAAGCGAGCCATCGTTAATGAACTTTGTTTCACCTGTGCTTTTCCTGCTATGAGAAGACAACATGTCTGCTGTGAAAAAGGTCCACCGGGACCTTAAATGAAATAAAGCCATCGTTAATGTTATTAATTACGCCTGTGCTTTTCCTGTGTGATAAGTCAAAATGTTTTCAGGAAATGATTAAGGCTTTTATTTACTGTCTTAGTTCTTAATTGATTTTAAAGGCTGGGTCACTTTATTTTTAATGTACTATGTGTATATTCTGTATAGCACCTTTTATTTTTGTAAGTTATATTTAAATGTGCTCTACTGCTGTCACGCTTTTTTTTGTTTGGGACCAGTAAACACAAGATAAACCTATCATAAGCACATTGGTACCCCATTTGGAGCTGGTATCAACAGGCAATCTGTATCTGGATACATTGTCTAGATAATGACAGCTGATTACTGGCCTTTGCATTAACAGCTGGTATCAATAAGCGTGCTTGTTATCTTGATTCTGCCTGTATTGTGATAAGATCCCAATATGCAAATAAGGCAGGTGGAGCCTGCAGACTTCAACAAACATGCTGCATCCCAAGTCAACAGTAGTGATGCTGCTGCAGGAGCATTACTTGTTTTTCCTTTGTCAAGGAAGGGGTCATTTGTAACTTTTTGCCAATCTTGCTTGAGATAGCAGGTAGAGGAGGAGCTGTGGTTAGGATGTGACCTTTCAAGTTGTTGGGTGTTTGTTATTCTCTTGAGAATGTGGCCAGACTTTACACCTGGCTGGGTTCCAATGACAAAGCCAGCCAGACCACCTCCAGATGTCGTCGGGCCGATCGGATAGCATTTCGGTCGCAGTGTGTTCTGCGTGCATTTGCATGCTTTTTTTTGCATGCACTTTTACAAATGTCTTCACCTTTTTATTTTACTTTTAATGGCTTGGTTTGTGGCAAGCCTGTGTCTCCATTTGGAGCCTGATGTTTGGGACATTATGTTTGTGGCTAAATACAGAAATAGCCCTTGTAGTAGCACTACCTGTAGGTGGATCTCTTAGATGAGACCATAAAAATGTCCATGCTTTGGGTTCATCATCTCCTGATTCTCATGCAAACACAGATCTTGTTAGCTCTTTCTTGCACCATTAACCTTTCCTTTCTCTCATTATCAGGCTACCTAGCTAATGCTAATCTCCCTGCGTGTTTGAGTTGCGCAGCAACAAGAATCACCAACACTCCTTGCTCCCTTCGACCTCTTGTTCTTTCCGTTACTAATGATGCACACAGGTTTGTACTGAGAACAGGAGAGAAAGCCTTCTTCACACACAAATATGCATGTCTTGTTTGGACACTCAGGTCATGTCTGGCTGACAAAACTCAATAATCCAGCCACTGCTTCTCGCTTAATGCTACACCTTCCTCCCCAATCATCATTTCTTCGATCCTCCTCTCTTTGTTTATCCCTTCAGCTTTTCATGTCCCTCACTCCCTTCTGCCCTCCTCCCCTCTGTATCACACCACTTCTCGCTTATTGCTTTGTTTTCCACCCCCCCCTGTTCTCGCATTTTCCATCTCTGGCAGGCTCTATCAATTTTTAATATGGCTGCCAGTATTGGACGTGTCATCAGCCTGGCAGTAGCCTCAGTGTTTGGCCCTGCCATGAAAGCCTGTTGGTTTCTACAGATGTAAAGGCTTTGGTTTTGTCTGATTTGCTTCACGCAGCAGAGACCTCACTGTGAGCTGCTGTGTGGCCCCAAAGCTATACATCGAAGGAAGCCGTGACACTCGGGAAAGTGGTTTTACGGCTCTGGTGATTCTCTGAGATATTTTTGACTTCTCTCTATGAACGAAGCTGGTTGCTAAGCAGTAAAAGTCTCTCTGCTCCCCGGCTGAAGTTTAATCCATGGTCTTGTGACTTTAGGTTTTGGAATATCATATCAATAAAATTGGCCTGGGGGGATATATTGGAGTGATTTTCATGGGTAAAATGGAGCATCTGTTTAAGACGCAATAAGCTGCTTGAGAGACATTTCCAGGGATGGAAGAAGTATCTAATACTTAGTTGAAGTAGAAATAGCAATAAAGGTTCAGATTCAGAAGAAAAGAAATGTATCGAAAGTAAAAGTGCTCATTATGAACAATGGCCCCTTTCAAAGGGTGAAGTTATTGATTGATTGATAGTGATGAGTATAATATACTGTAGGGTAGGTTAATCTATAGCAATGCGCACTGAATGTTTTATTAAGTAGCAATAGATGTTAGATAAATGTAGTGGACTACAAAGTACAATATGTATCTCTAAAATGCAGAGAACAGATATACATTTCCATAAAAAGAAAATACAAGTACTTCAAAATTGAACTTAAATGGTAAATTATAAAAATGCTACTTTCTACTAAAGAAATAGTCACTTTTAAAAATGTTCCCAGCATGTTCTGTGCGTTATCCAGCATATCTGGTACACTGTTTCGGGAAAGAGACGTTGTTGAATTTTTTGTGTAATGTAATTTTTCAATGCTGTGAGCACCACAAATAACAGTCCATTCACTCACATTGTACTGAGATCTCCAAAACCCCTAAACTATCCGTATGGCTAGATACCACTGAAGGTTGGTAAGAAAATATTGTATTTTGTACTTGTACTTGAGTAAATGCACATTTTTATTTATTATGTTGTCCTAATAATTCTTTAACTAACAAGAAATCTTTTCGTATGCTTCCTTTTTCTTATTTCCAAGCTAAGACTTTATACAGGAGTGGAAAATGGAAGTGACCAAGACAAATGCTTTTATAGACTTGATGGTGGCCTCCACAAAACATTATTGGTGTTCTGTTAAACTCTTGTCTGTTGCACTGACCTCTCTCTTCCTATTGGGCAATACAATGAAATGTTTACAACCTTGTGTAACCCATGTGTATAAAGATACTGCCACAAGCTCATCCATCTCTGAGACACATCCATCTCCTGTGTGAGAGGCTTTCTCTCTCCTTACAGTCAGCAATAAAGTTGGGGTCAGTGGCTGCTGATCGTGTTTGCCGGTTGGTTTATTGAGTATTGGGATAGCTGACCAAGAACAGGGCAGGTGTTTCGTGAATCAAACCACTCGGATCTTAGAGGATTCAGCAATACAAGTACATGGATTTTAAAATATATTTATATCTCATAAAATGCTTGAGATGGGATTCTACAGTGTGTACCATGTGTATCTTCAGTTAGTGAGTTTTCCATCAGTAACCCTCTACAAGCATCAAGAAGAAGCCAGTGAACACAACAGTATACAGTCATCGACAACCCCATGGTGAGTCCTGGTGCTACATCTGGGCCACTAGAACATGTGACGACATCAATGATCTCTGGGGATTGTCGTTTCAGACTATTTTTGGATAGATAGATGAGAAAACAACACAAAAACACACATCCCACATAGTAAACACTAGATACAAGTATGAGAGGGTATATGCTGTCATAAAATATAACGTAACATATAATGTATGGCATTTATGAAAGAATATGTGATTATGGCTCTCCAGCTACTGAAAAGACACTATAATGGAGTGTTAAATAGTGTATTTACAGTATTTTTGTGTTCACTGATTCATTGTTTGAGTTTTTTTGCTACGGTAAAGTTTAACATGTTGACATTTACAGGATATAATTTTCTGTCCGAGGATGGAAAGTAATGATTACAGTTATGAGGTAATAGTACTTTCCAGGAGTATTTCCACAAATACCCACATAACTTGTGAGAAGCCTTGTTGGCTACACACCACAACCTGAGCAGTCTTCACAAATCCATCTCACACTAACCTTAACCCAATTCTACCAATAAACCTAAAATCAAGTCTCATACAACACTTTGAAGAAGTGGGGACCGGACAAAATGTCTCCAGGTCTAACTCTTGGTCCTCACAAAGATTTAAGTCCAGTAACACTCACACACACACACACACACGAGTGTGATTTATGAGATAACATAGCAGTTCAGGACCTCACATGTTGAATGCCTTATATTACCCGGCAGTGCACACGCTGTAAGCAACTGTATCGTGACAGTAAAACTGGCCATCTCAGTTCATTTCAGGTCAGTCCACTTCCATTCTTCTTATAAGTTTCCTTCAGTTCAATCCAATTCAAGTCAAACACACTTTATTTCATTTAGAAAATGTATTGGTCTTTCATGAGCAATGCTGCCAGTGTTCTTCTGTACTGAAGCACTGTGGACCTCTCGCACTGAGAGCTGGCTGACAACAGGATTTAATTACCATCTGAATCACTTTACTATAATGAGGCCGATTTCAAAATTCTCTATTCAGAGATTCTTTTCTTCCAGTCACCACAGTCAGGGAACGAAGCAAACTTCAGGTTAGATGGAGACGTACATCGCAACACGTCTTATACCTGTAACAGATGACTGCTTGTTGCAAGTGGCAGAAGTAAATTCAATTACTTTTTTGTAAGTAATACTTGATGTAGCTGCATGAAATAATATCTACAACAGCAAATATGAAGTACAAAATGCTTTACAGAAATAACCAACCTCACAGAATTATACACGTTAATACATAGAGACACACGATTTTACACTCTTTCTAATCAAGTAAAGGGGTTACTGACGGAGGATCATTTGTGTTCACATAATGTTCCACTTATAGCAATAATAATAATCTACAAACCAGCTGTGTGAATATTTGCAGATAGAAGTTCTATATTAGTGTTGTAATGTATATTCAACAAGAAGATTTATAAAGGAAATTGCTCAATTTAAAACTAATAACTGACTCCAGTCTAGAGAGCAGTGGAAAAAATGTAATTCATATAATTATGAAGATTTGTATTATTGTGAACTGTTGTAATGTACCTCGCCTGACCCCTGCGCCGGGTTTGGAAACAGTTGCAAGCTCCAAACAGTGCCAGCTTTGACCATATTGCCCATCAGTCTAGTCGGTCACAGTGTGTTGACTCACTGGCTGCAGCCTCCTGCCATGTTTGTCATGCCAGGATCGAGAGGACAAACAGTCTGTTCTTGGCTGATCGTTGCTGTCACTGACTGGGTCTTCCTGCTTTACCCGAAGGTCAGCGAACTGTCAGGGGGTGAGAGGGAGAACTTGGATGAGGTAATCTGATGTTTATGAATCACATTCGGGCACCAGAGGATGCCAGTGATATCATAGGTGTGTTTGTGTGAGTGTGTGTGTGTGTGTTAACATGGCTGCTGTAATCCTCTTGTGTTGTTCCATGAGGGGGAAGCTCTATTTTGATAACTCTCACGTCACCGCCTGTCACCCTCTACTCCCTCTTCTCTGTCAGACACACACACACACACACACACATATACACATACACACAGACACACATACACAATCAACGCAAAGTTTCAATCTCTCTACGGATCTGTCTTCTTAGTATTTAGTCTCAAAACATGCCCCCAAGTACGTACTGAGCATCACAACGTTGATTTCAACATGTTGCCTGAAATTCTGGTGCATCAGCTGCACTTTTAGACCTCGCAAAAAAGGGTTGCCATAGTAAGAAACAACCGCATATATACTCCATAGGCCTAAAAGGTGACTCCTAAAAGTTTGTAAATGGCACTTCAACGGAGGACGGCAGCAGTTACAACGATTATAGAAACCTACAGTCACTACAAAAAGAAAATAATGTCAAATTATATGAAAAGGACCATAAAAACATCTGCAACGTCATCCATCTGTGTTTTTTTGCCATGATACTCAAAAGATTCATTACAAATACAAAACCTTCATAACAGGAAGATTACAATACCACCACTGACATCAACTGTTTCTCTAAAACACCACCGTCAATTAAACTTAACAAAGAGACCGGAAAATATAATTGTTGTTCTTGAAGCTGTTTCACTACCGTCCACATTTAGTTTTCATTTTTGTCAACCTGTGGGAAGCTTCTCCATTTCTTACATTGTGAGGAGAATGGTGTAAATCAACAGCACACTCAAAAATCAAGGCTTTTTTAGAGCGTCTTGAATTTCACTTCCAGTATGAACACACTACACACTCAAGACCAGTTACAGGACAGGTTTTTAAACTCCACTGGGACTGAAAAACACATGTTTAGTATAAGTGTGCCACGCACATTCAAAGTGTGAGCTGCCCTTCTGTCAGCTGCACTGACACCATCACTGCCAACAGCATGAAACTTTGCCACTTACCACTTCATGTGTGAACATAATGGAGTCAGCATATGCTCTGCCCCTGACACACACACACACACACACACTTGAAAATCCCACGCATACACACCTACACATACACAGAGGCTACTCAGCATGTGCTGACACTTTTCCCTGGGGCCCAGTATGAACTGCACACTGCACACATGCATATAGACACAAATACATATATCACATTTACATTTAGCTGATGCTTTCATTTACAGTGAGCACAAGTACACACACACACACACTTGTGGACACTGACACAAAGACACACACATAAAACAAATGGCCCCGGGGTGGGCCTGCTGCTTTTCCCTCGACACTTTCCTCTGTGTCCCTTGGTGATACATCTGAGCTGGCGTGTGAGTGTGTGTGTGTGTGTGTGTGTGTGTGAGAGACAAAAATTTACCAAGCTGAGAATGTGTGTGTATGAACAGGAAGGAAATGCTGCGGTAGGAAGTGGTATACAAGAATAGAACAGTTGGTTCACTGATACTTTTTGTTATTTTGGGTGCTTTCATGGTACTATTTATGAGACGGTCAAAGGCAGATTTCTCACCTCCTGCACACTCTCTGCTGGCCTCCATTTTCTTGAAGTGTGATGCAGTGCGGCAGAAAAGTCTCCAACACAGAAGAGATTCAGCGATTGACTGTCCCTGTCTTGGAGTAACTTGTGTTTGCTCCGGTGTGAAGCAAGAGTCCACACTCAGTGGGTGACAGCAGTGTTTATCCAGCATGCCGTCAAGGACTCTGAGGCTCTGCAGAGCGAGAGGGCAGCAGTGTGATGCAATGTTTTGCAACGCATTGTCACACAGCACAGGGGCTATCGTGCACTGCAATGAAACATCAGTAATAATGAATACATTGTACTGACGCGCAGAAGTAGTATTCAAAACAAAGTGGAAAATAACTGTTACCAGTCTCAGCCTGCAGCTACTTCCCAAATACATGATGAAAAACATCTCTCTTTGTCCCTTAGAAGCAGATCTAATCTACTTCATTTTGGCCATTAATGACAATCTGGAGTGAATTAGTGAACTGTATTATATTTAGTCTAGTTTGAGTCAAGAATAAGTATGGCATTTTTAGTCAATACGGTTTTAGTCAATACAAGGCAATCTTAATCTTTTTTGATCAATGCATTTCTAATAACATTTCTAATAATACCCAATTATGATTATTGATGTAACAACATTTCCTGATTATATTATAACACAATGTTTATTTTTTATGTTGGGGGTCATTTTATCTCATTAAAAGAGACACTTTACACATGAAGTTGAGTTTACTGGTCAGGAATACTACTTATAACTAATAATCTTCAGCGGCTGAAGTCTGAAAATAATAACACTGATGATTTCATAGTGATGTCATCAGGCTAGGGCTTGGGCTGGAGACTTAAATATTTTAACAGAAAGCCAGCATCACAAACTGGAAGAGTAGAGACTGAAAGAAGTGGGCCTTCAGGAGGCAAGGGGGGTCTAATTAAAGACGCTAGCATTGCAGTAGAGGAAATGTAGGATTCTCTGGGTTTTTTTTCGCAGCTTAAGACTAAAAGTCAGGATAACTTGGCCTCTGCTGCTTTGATTTTGACTATTCTTGTTTTGTCTCTGTGATTCCCCCAACTGCTGGCGTACCTCATTAAATGATTATCGTGTTAATTCCAACAGTTGCACTTGCATCAGTTGATCAGCTATCAACTGTTTCACTTATGCTTCATCATTAGTGGCTCATTCATCACCTGATTGGCTGACTAATAGCATCATATCCACACAAGTATATACGGGGCGACAGCTCTGCAGATTCCCTCTTGACAGTGTTGTTTGCTCCTGCAGCTCCCTCCATTACCCCAACCTCTTCTTTATGTGTCGGAAATGTTGATATTGTGGACTTTTCTAAGACCTAATGTTCACGTATGTGTTTGCTAAGGGGGAGTTAGATTCTGCTACTCTGCTATAAATGGACATTTCCTTGAATGAAATTTAGTCATGTTTAAAATTCAGCTCTCAGCAAGCACCACTTGTTACAGATGAACAGCTAATTATTTTTGTTATTAACATCAACTCAGCAGGTGTGCAACCTCTTGCTACACTGCAAACAATTTTCAGAATGACTTTGAAACAAAAAATATAAATAATCCAAAACAAGGTAAAAACTGCATGTAGTTAATTTGCTCCTACATGACCAAGACAAATCGAATCAATCCAGGAACTAAGTATAATTAGCTCCAAGCAGAATTAAACAGTAGGATTAATGGGACACCTGCACTGCGGTTCAGAGATGTAGTGGTAAGTCTAGTGTGAATCAATTAACTTGTAGAGAAGGGAACAGGAAACCAGCCATACGTACATAGCAAGCATCCCTTTTCTCAGGTACAGAGCTGTATATCTGTCACAAATACATGTCAGTGAATCCACCAAGAACTTTTATCTGTCGGTTATGTGGCTGTCCTAAGAGGACTACTGGATTAAGGCCATTTATGATAGCAGGGCTCCAATTTCACCCCCCACAAAACTTATTTCTCAATCCCCCAAACTCAACCAAATCCAGTTTACTGACTCTCATATAAAATTGGAGACGGTGTCCAGGGTGATATTAAAGGCGCTATCTGAGTATAATGTATCAGTATATATTTATTAAAAAAGCTTGAGGGGGAAATTGAATCTTTCCGCTGTTGTAAGCCAAGAAAGGTTAAATTAAACTTCTCTCCATCAGCAACTGTATGAAACCCACGGCATAATGGGGTACAGCCGCAGAAAGAGTTTGAAACCCAAGTCGACATTACAAGGCTATAAACTGGGCCTTCTTTTTTATAACATATTAAAAGCATCAGTCTTGGCTGTCCTTCCCAAAGACAGACTATCTAATTGAACTCTGTTATTTAATATGAGATATTACATGTAAAAAAAAAAAAATGTTTCCAAACCCACCGTGAGCACTACTGTGGGTTAAAAGATCTCATTGGTGGGTAATTTGAGATGGAGAAATTAATTTTAAGACGCAAGAATACAGGGCTAAAAAAGCCATCTGGTAATTAACAAAAAACCCCAACAGGAGTTCATCATTGGTTGAGATTATGGGTAAAAATGGTGTGGCAGTAATGAAGCCCACCAGTAATCACAGCAAGCAGCTCCCTCCGGGTTGTAATGGCTTTTAAATAATGGTTATTGACGCAAGTGTACTAACTGAAACATTTTCTTAAAGTAGTATGAAAGCATAATAATAGAGAAGCAGGATTATGTCTTATTGGTTGCTGCAGCAACCAATGTCACATTCATGACATGTCTTTCATGGTAAATTTATGGCAAGGCTGGAATGAATCTTCAGACAGTGATATCGCTTAGCTGAAAGAACCGGTTGTATTAAGTCTATTTATTTCCAGATATTACCTGCAGTAAACAACTAAAGAGGATAGAACTGCAGTTTATACAGGCTATCTGCTGGTTTAAATCATATGTGTGTGTGAGAGATGCATAAACACAGCACTTGGGAGAGAAAGCGTGTGTCTCACAGTGCTTTTGGGAAGCCACAAAGAAGTAAAACAAAAAGCCTGCAGCTGCTGGCTGAAAATGCACACTTGTGTCCTGCACTCTACCTGGCTGTTACAGATCCCTCATGTTGAGTGATGATGGCTGACACGATTGGAACACATCTTCCATATGTCACCAGTTAGTGAAACCGACTCACAACCAGTTCACTGATTGGATAACGGGTGCGGGCCGTCGTTACGAGAAGTGAAGCGTATCATTGGGTGGGCCAACCCCATTAAGCGCAGGTCATCCAGATGAATGATTAAACAGGCGGCAGGGCGCTCTGGCCAATCAGCAAACAACAGCCTTTTAAATGAGTATTATGCTAATTAAGCATCATGAATGCATCAAAACAGCTGTATGAAAATGAAGCCTGGGGTGAGTGTGGGTAGGTGTGTGAGTGTGTATGTGCATTCATGGCCCATGTAGGTGTAACTGTACACATAACAGTATAAAGAAACTGGAAATAATAGGTATTGTATTTCAGCCCCAAGTGCCATGGATTATTCTGCTTCACACAATAGGAACTGCAGGCAGGGAGAGGGGGCTGAATACATTTAACAAAAGCATGGTACATGATTTAGACTTCACAGACACAATCAGCAAGAGCTGTTTGCTGATTTTTCCAGTCTTTGTGCTAAGCTAAGCTAACCATGTCCTGCAAGAGAGGTACTGATATTCTCATCTCCCTCTGTAAAGTTTAAACTTTTGCTTAAACTTTACATTTTCCACTTAGACTGCAATAATGTTTGCCTTCAAATAATACATCCTGTCTCATCATGTGACTGCCAGTGCTGCCTGCCTTGTTGTTGTGATGATGATGCTGCAACCTTTGACCTCAGCAATTAGCTTGGCGAATAAAATGGAAACTTGCAAATTTTGTTTTAATTATCAGGAACTAAGGCCACTGAAAGCGCCTGCAGCTGCACTTAGTGCTTAAGTACGTAGTGGCCTTTTTTTTTAAATCATTTTTGATGAGAAGCTGGAATGAATTCAAATATTTCCAGAAACTCTCAGAAACAACTGCTCTACTCTCATCCAGATGTCAGGTGAGCTAAAAACCAGAAAAGGGCATTTTGATGACTCGACTATACACAACGAAAGGAAAGAAAGCCAAAGAAGCCCTTCTTTCTCTGCTGCAGCCTTTGGACTCAGCAAGTCTCCTGCTGTCCCACAGAGAGGGTGCTGTGCTCTTGGCTGTTGCCCACGTTTGGAAAACTGATGCCTGTCTTTACAATGTTGCTACGTCACTTAAGTCTTTCACAGAAGCTCCCTAAACACCCAGCAGGGCTCTGACCGCCCCGCAGCCCTGGAAGCCCTACACCAGCGGGAGAGCCTCACTCTGGGCATGAACACCCAAAACACAAAGGGTATACAACTGTGGATAAAAGTACACATCCAACAGACCCTGGCTCCACTGGGAAATTAGTATTGCACTCGTTCTTTTTTTTATTTTGTGTTTATCTCCTGTTGTCATCTCTTTTGGTCATGTGTTCTTGGTTTGCCGTGGGCTACAATTTACTCAATAATGTAACTTTAAGTAAGTTTTTGCCCATACAAAACATTTTCTTACTTTCACAAGATCCATACAAATAAAGAACATAGTGTGTAAAAAGCATTTTTTGCCAAAGGCTTTTTAAAGTCATTAATGTGCATTTATTCATGGAAGGTTTGCTGACCTGCACGCTCTTTTTCAGCAAAATCCATGCAGAAAATCGTCACATTCACTGTTCTGCTGTGGCCAGTGAGCTATTTAAGACCTCAGTGCGTCAATACTAAATAAAAATATATACTTTAAAGGCCAAGCATCTCTTGAATTAAGCAGTGGCATTTTAGCAGATGAGATTTTAAAATGAGTCAAGATAACATTAAGTTGTCTTTTTTTTATCAAACCACACTGACATGGACGAGCAGTTACACAACCAGAGCAACTGGGATCTTAAAATGTATCAACCAGTTATCGGTGACTTTTATTGACCTCTATCAGCAAAAAAAAAGAATTGCAGTATTGGCAGGTCGCTGGCAGAGGTTACGGTAGCCAAGTTAATTGGAACAAATTTCTCTTTTTTAAGACCTGTGACCCAGCTGACAGCCAGACACAGCTGAAACATCTCATAAACTGATGTATCTTGTTGTGACATCCCATAATAATATTCATTTGGCAGTCTATTTCATCACTTTTGCTTGAGAAACTAATTTCCTATGGTTCAGACAGCGAGTACATTGCTCAAGGGGGAGGGAGGGGTCTTAAAATTTCTTCTGGTTCCACCTCTAAAGTCTGTCATGAGCTCATGCTTGTGTCCCACCTACTCTGCACTGCAAGGGCTGCCATATGCTTTTTGACTCTGTTTAGGTTTATGCTTTTGTTGTTGTTTTCATACGCTGTGGTATTTATATTCTGATCGCCCACCATATCCTGCCCCCCACTGACACCTTGGCCTGTCATGTGGGGTTTCCATGCCAACTCCCACCCCAGGCAGCAGCCCTAATTGGCCCGCAACCATGTCATGGTGATTTATGAGAAATGAAAACCCATAGAAGGCTAATAACAAAAAAGAAAGTCATTAAGTCACATATTTTAGCTTAATTAGTGAAAACACAAAACAAAATGCTGTGTACAGATATGAAGTGGCTTAATGGTCATTTGCACAAATCCATTTTATTTTATTGTTTCCCACTGATATTAATGTACCCCATTTGGCTCATTCTTCATTAATTCATGTCTTGTGGCTTCACTCTTTATATCATGTGTGTGTGTGTGTGTGTGTGTGTGTGTATCTGCATGCACACACATTTAATTGGCATACCCCTTTGATGGAAGCTGCTATCCAAAGCACTTTACAGTGAACATACAACCTTGATGCCATCATCTCTGAGCAAAATCAGATCCAGTAGCCACTTTTACAGGCTAACGAATTGCATTTATAAAAGTTATTAAAAGTAGGTAAATTTTCAGGAGAGTTTTATAGTCTGCTCTCCACCATGTTTGATCATTCCTCAGCAGCCAAATGCAGGGTACATACTCATTATGCCCGCTTGGCACACCTCCAGGCTACGAATAGCATGTGTGTGTATACAGTGCCTGTGTATGCAGAGTTTCCTTGAAGACTTTGAAGGTTATTGTCTTACTTTTCTTACCTCTATCAACCCAGTAAGAGAGACCGAGTCCTATACTCTGAGATCAGTCTCATGTTTGTGTTGCGTTTAGCTTAGCATAGAGACTGGAAGAAGAGCGAAACAGCTAGCCTGGCTCTGTCCAAAGTGACTCTACCAAGAACACAATATATCTCATTTGTTTGACCCGTAGCCTACATAAACACAAATGTAAAAACGACAATTTGTGATTTTATGGGAGTTACATATTGAAGCTGAGAAGCGTATTTCCCAAAAGGTTGAACCATTTCTGTGAGACTTTGCTCAAACATTTTTTTTACATTTAATTTACTGACCATTAAACAGTTGTTAAAAAGTTAAAAAGTTTGTGTTTGTAAAATTTTTGTCTTGTTCGCATGCTGTGCTTTCTTGTGGATTTGGCAAAAATAGCTCTTGAAATCTGAATATTTATTGGACAATACTGAAGGGTCTTTTATGTAATACTTTACAACAGTAATATTACAGTAAATACTAAACATTTCTTGGGGTGGCTGTAGCTCAGGTGGAAGAGCAGGTCAGACATTAATCATCACCTTTGTGTTTGTATGTGTGGGAAGAAAATGTAAGTCGTCGTGGAAAATTAGAGACAGGCCTGTCTAATCACCCCTGTTTTGTATATTTTATCATATTTTAGTAAGACGCGTCTCTGTTTTCTGATCTGGTTCTGTTTGAATATATCTGGTTGATGCAAACCCTCCATGTTTACCTGTTTTCTTGATAAATCTGGCATAAAATTCACAACAAAATTCCCATCAGTCAAACTGCTGTTATTTGAAAAAGAGCCATTATTAGCACAAAGGCTTTTTGTTTGAAAATGAAGTATGAAGTAATTAGTAGCTTGGCAACACTAAGCTAATATAAAACCTAAAATACTAATCTGCACTGTAGTCCAACATACATTGCCCTCATTGTTGAAGCTATCCACTGATATGCTGCAGATGCAATAATCACAAGACTCTTGTTTGTCACTGTCAGATTGATCTCAGCCATAGATTAGCCATAGTGCCTTGTCAGGACCAATTAAGGAGGGGTCATAGAAACCTCCTGATGGTGAGTCAGTTGGGATCAGTGGGAGGGAACACAAGAACAAACCTCACTCTGGCAGGGTCTTGGTTTGTTGAGGCAGCTTTTGCTTGGGATTGATGCAGATTCGGGAGACATGAAAAAGGTGGGCGGTGAACAACATAGAAAGGATGTAGAAGAGAGAGAGAATGAAAAAGAGGCAGATTAAGAGATTTAAATTATTAAGAGAGCAAAGGGAAAACAGAGAGAAAGCAAGGGGAAGAGGGTCTGATAGAGGGAAAATAAGGGAGAAAATTAAGAAGGAGAGAAAGATGACAAAGAAAAGGCTTCGGAAAGCAGCAATTTTGATTGATTGGAGTCTTTGTATCATGTGATCACTCCGTTTTCAATCAGACACGACATCTGAGAGACTGCACTGATTCAATTTCGGTGACAATTTTAGAAAATGAATTGAATGAATTTCATCTCAGTGTCCCAACATTTTCTGATTTCCAACCCTCAAGATGCTACAATCACAGGTAAAAACAGGGTTTCCTGATTGGACCGGTGATGAGACCGCATCATTTGTATGCAGCAACATGTTAACAATTGTCCTGTTGAGTGAGAATGTATAGTATTTGGAAACGAAAGAGAAGACTGGTGAATTTAAAATGAAGTATGTTGATAATCTCCAGGCTGTTGAAACAATTTTTGAACTGAGACTAGGGCTTTCCACTAAAAGAGCAAAAAGAGAGAAAAAGGAAGAGAAGAGAAAAGGTGTAGAGAAAATACAAAGAGCGGCAATGGGAGCAAGCCAAGTCGAGTGAAGAGTAGGGATGGATTCAAAGCGAGCATGCTGGTAATCTCCTTGGTGATGCGCTGTTTTGTGAGTTGGGACCATATTCCTTTGAGAAAATAGACGGAGCGAGGCGAACAGGGAGGAGGAGAGAGAAAGGGAGGAGGGAGAAAATGACAGGAAAGGAGAAAGATGATTCAGGTTGAAAGTGAAATGGATGGGTAGAGATGTGAAGAGAGGCCTCCCTCTCCTCATCTGTCCTGTCTTTACGCTTGTGCTGTGTTTCTAATCCCTGTCTTGCTCATCAGCCCTGTCTCCTTTCTCTTTCTCTTGTTCTGTTCTAAAATGCTTTTACATTACCAAACAGGCTCAGAATAAAATCCCCTTCTTCTCCCTTCCTGCTTCCCTCCCACTTTACATCTTTCTGAACATTAGGGGTGCGTTGGCTGCATTAAATCCTTCTTTTTAGCCCGTCGAGTCATCTGTTTTGACGTGCTCCGAGGCCACCACCCTTCTCAGCATCGCTCCTCCCTCCCTCCCTCCTTACAGAGGCACAAATCTCCCTCTGTCCTCTCCTGTGTTTCTTTTTGTCCCTCCATCACCATCAATCCTGGCTGTCGGCGACTGATCCTATGATTATGAGGCAGAGCTCAATAAGCGGTGATGGTGTGGTGGTTAATGGTGTTGGGATGAGATGTTTTTTTCATGGGGGGGGGGGAGGGGGTGCGGAGGGCAAGGGGAAGCTGTTAGGCTGACTGGTGATTTTTGGCTCATTTAGATGTGTTGTGCAAATTATTTCACAGGGTTATACAATGAGTCTGTGCAGTAGATAAATGAATGCATATTTTTGTGTTTGGGATCCTCCAATGGCACCAAGGGAGTAATTCTATAAAGATGGCGCCGTAGCCATTGTCG
Source organism: Enoplosus armatus (assembly GCF_043641665.1). Lineage (NCBI taxonomy): Eukaryota > Metazoa > Chordata > Actinopteri > Centrarchiformes > Enoplosidae > Enoplosus > Enoplosus armatus. The sequence goes on along the minus strand of NC_092181.1, from coordinate 25,578,045 downwards.
TGTCCGTGTTTAATCCATTTCCACTTTTCCAAATGCAATTGTTGCTTCGTATCTCCACAGATACGCTCCAGTGGAAGAGCCCAGACGCTGTTAAGATGATACGAGGCCCGTAATGCACCATTAAAGCACATGCTTCCATTTGCAACGTCTAAACAACTCAGATACAGGACAGTTATCACACGCAGCGATGTTTTCAGCGCTCAATTAATGACTTGTAGAAAATGGATCCACTGGAATAATTGCTCAGTGCTAAACACAATCATGTTTTTTTCCCCCCTTCCACTCTTAGAAAACTATTACATTTCACAAAGAAAGACAATTTGCGCTTCTAAGGAAGAATTGGGATTTACAGAAATAATTGAATAAAGTAAGGTTAATACATTTTATGTGAGAACCAGGTCAGAAAGTTTCCTAATGAAGCGCCCCTGTTTGTCCATAAAAAAGTTATTTGTTAGCCTTGTCTGTATGTTTAGGATAACTGTCCCTCTGCATTGCTCTAAGTCAAAGCCTCCACTGTTAAGCCAGTGTGGGTGTGACGACCTTGAAGCTGCAGATTCAGGAGAGAAAGCTTAAAGTCAGCATTTCAACCTGTAGTCAGTTTTTAAGTTCAGATCTGATGGTCCAGTAGTACAGAGAACAAAGACAGTGAAAATGTGTTATCCAGCATAGAGTCCCTCAGCATCTTAGGAGCTGTGCTGCAGGAGGGACAGCGTCAAACCTTGTCGTGGTTACTTTCGCCTTTAGCGCTGCAGCTGATGTGCTGCTTCTGGTGTGAATTCAGGGTTGGTTTTACATGGTGCACAAGTTGCGTTTCAGCTTATATTTATTCAGACAGGGCTGACTAAGCATGCTTACTCATTCGCAAGAGGCAGGTGAACATTTCCACTGGAGCCATTGGCTAGATTAAGTGTCTTTCTCAGGGGGGAACATTTTTAATTGACTGTTCCCAAGCCGACTTTTCCACGTGATGTTTGTTTGAGTGATAAGTGAGTGTGTTTGTGTGTTTGTCTGTGTGCATGGCCAAGTTTGTCATCGATTTGGGCGTTGTTGCATCTGTGTGTGTGTTTGTGTTAATCAGCATGTGGGTGTGACTTCATCCCCATTGACAAACCAGTCAACTAGCACAGGGCTGTCTGGCTGGAGGAATTTCAACGGGCGGGTTAGAGTGGTGGCACCGTGGGTAGTGGCAGTAACAGTGGGTTCTGGCTGTGTGGCGGTCATCCGAATGTCATCCGCACACCCACTCAGACAAAGACAACAGGAGATTGGAGCAGGGAGCGAGAAGAGAGTGAAGATTTTTCTTCTTTTAATTTAAAATTTAAAGTCAGAAAGAACAAGAGAGAGACGGGACGGGGAGGAGCGGGCGTGGGAGCAGAGAAGAAGACAAAGAAATGGTCATTAGGAGGAAGGAAAGTCATGAGACTGCGGAGAGATGAGAGAAACAGTGAAGGAAAGCTGCACGACTCAGGCGTAGATGAAAGAGAAGGCGAGATAGTCGGGCCAGCGGGGAGGAGAAGAAAGCTGTTAGGATGTGCGTTAAAGAGATATCATTTGGTTTGCAGTGAGCATATGAGAAGAAAAAAAAAAAGGGAAAAGAAGAAGAAAAGGGAGAGAAAGAGACTATATAGTTGCCAGGGACAACAGACTAATGGGAAACATGCAGTCACCCACTCAACCCCCCCCCCCCCCCCATCACCCTCCACTCTGTTGATCTGCGTTTGATCCTCCTTCACCTTTAAAGTCTACCTCCTCTCCTCCTCCTCCTCCTCCTCACAGCACCGCTTCTTATCTGCTCTCATTCACCTTCACTACCTGCATTTATGTGTGAGCTCATTCCGTACATATGTTCATGAAAGGGCGCGTTTGTCCTCTTCCTCAGCCTCATCTTTCACAGGCTGTCTACCTCCTCCACTCATTGCCAAATCTCTACCCGACCAGATGTTTCAGCTCTCTCAGTCTCCTTCTTACTCTATTACTCCTATTCTCCTCCAACTTCCCTCTCTCTCATGACCACTCTGGATTTCATTTCTTCGTTAAAGAATAACAAATCCTCGCACGTATTTGGAAAATAAGGGTTAATGGCAAGATTATTACCTAAGGAGTCCATTGTAAACATCCATCGATGGGGATTGTGGAGCATAAGTGTTCTTCAAACTCCATTAGTAGCAGAAGGTAAAGTTAGGGCAAGGTCTCCCATTAGTCTGTTTGTGAGTTCACAATTCACAGAAGACTGAAACTATTTGGTCTATATTTAACTGTGGTTACTTACTAAATTAGAAAAGTACAGATTCAGGAAGTTTCAGGTAGTGGCCTCACGCTGATACTGCTGAATGCTGAAAGTTGGTTGTGATGGACTGGCTACCTCGCATTCCCGATGATAAAGTAAGAAAGAAAGTAGGACTCTCCGCCTTGCTACATAAAGGGGACACCACCTCCTGCATTTGCACAGAACGTTGGCGTTGGACATAAATCGTGAGGTTCAGCATTGTCCTACATGGACATAATTTGTAGAAACACTGGGCTGGGTTACGGTTATCCAGCTGAGAAGTTGGCTTGTTGACAAACAAAGAATGTGATGTGCTTATGTCCTAATATGCGCGTAACGGTAGTGGACGGAAACACATATTAATTTGCATTTTCTTTTGCAGATTTTCTGGAAATTGTAGCGATGTAACTGCGCTCCCAGCTCTCTTATAATCTATAGAAATGATTGTAAAAACTACAAAAATAAAACACAAGCTGTAATAAATGAGGGTGGCGCCATGGTGGGAGTTCAAAAATGAATCAGAAATGCTTAAAAACAATTGTGCTCTCAATTTACCGTTACTTTTATTATTATTGGTGTGCAGCCAGGTATTAAACAGGTATTAAAAGGCATTATGAAATATAAAAACAAACATATTAAGAATGTAAAATGTTATTTTGCATTCAATATTCAAATCTCGGTTTTAACTATGATACTGGGCGCATACGTTGTCTCTGAGTGAGTTGTCTAGGTAACCATATCTTACAGATGAATGCACACAGAAAAACATTTCTACACTTTGACTAAAATAATGTTAAAATGTGGGTAATTGGGCCAAAGAGATTTATCTCTTTATCATCTCACATTATGCCAGATGAATATCAGTTTTCAGAGGTCTAGATGCTCCCAGTCTGAGCCACGTAACAGCCAATTAATGTTAAATACAGAGCCACTCATTTGCTTTGATTTGATTCGCTGACGGTTAAAGAGAGAATATGGCAACCAGCAGGGACTATGTTTTAAAACAATTGTATAAAACTGTGTTTTTCAATTGTTATAAATTAAAACCCACCTTAATTTTCTCATCAGAGACTCTGTTTGTGCCATTCAGATTCACGCAGGCAGAGACTTCTTATTTTACACATATGTGGACTTGCCTTATCTCTTCTTGGTAAATTATTTAATAGCTCTCTGTGTGGATCCATCTTCATTTCAGTCAGTCTAACAGGCTGCCCTCACTTCTAAATTCTCCTACTCTTCATTCATCCCCAGACTCCATTTACCTTTTTCCGTCTTGTCCTTAACTGTCCACCCGCCTTTCCATCCCTCTATCTCTTCACCATTTCACTCTTTCTCTCTCTGTCCCTTGATGGATTGTGGCTTCAAGCTCACTGTTGCAGTGGATCAAAACATAATTTTCATTTATTTTGGCCTGAATCTACACTGTCTCTGTCTTTTCCCTCGTCTGCTCTAGTTCAGAGAAAGCTGGCCTGGTTTCCCATGATGCACTTTGAGTCACCTCTCTTCTCTCACTCATCAACTGCTTCTTTTAATTTGGGCCCTGATGAAGCTTTTTGTATTGTTCAGTTCCTTTTTTCAAAGCTCATTTATTTTTTCTTCATCACTCATTAGATATTTCACTTTGCCCTCTTTGATATTCCTGTTTATACCACCTCCACACATTCTCAAGACCACCATCTTCATGAAGTTATAGTCAGTAACCTCCTGTTTCTGACATTTAACTTTATTATTCTCTCCATCTGCCAAACTGATCCTCCCTCTTATCCCTCCCTTTCTTCTTTCTCTTTTCTCTTTCTCACTCGACCCCCTCTCGTCTAACCTTTACTTAAAGCCAGAGGATTTACACGCAGATGGAGAAAAAAAGATCCTCAGCCCTGTTCTCTCTTGAAACCACTTAATATCTCTGCGTCCGTGGCCCCGCCCCCTTTATAGACGAGTTGGCGCTGACCCGTGTCAATGTGCTCTGACATCTGAGGTGGCCAAGCGCATTTCGTCTTTCTTTGCCCAGCAGATGTATTTTTGTGTGTGGGGCGTGTTTGTATAACATGGGCCGGTGGTTATCCCTTTCCTTTTGTTTCATTGTTGCCTTGGTGGTTACACATGCGAGACATGTTCCTCAGGTCTTTGGGCTGAAGGCCTGGACCAGTTACTGTTGTTTCAGAGATTCTAGAGACTGTATGACTCTATATAATGGCGTTGGATTGACCAACAAAAATTCCCATTTCCAAGTTTCCAACAGCGTTGGTTTTGTTCATCCATGACCATGATTGCTCTCTGAACTTAAACAAGTAGTTCAATGAACCCAAACCAGATAGGGAAACAGTTTCATCTTTCTTTCAGAAAACATGCATATTTGTTCCTGAGGGCAATTACAAACAATGTATTTTGTATGTATGTAATTTAATTCAGTGGACATGTGAAGACTAATCATTTGTATATATCAAAAAGCTGCCCTATTTTGAAAGTCCCATGAAATAATATCATTACTTCCTTTCCCATACAAAGCTGGGCTGTGAGGCGATTTTGGTGTCGTGACCACATTCGGTATTGCAGCTTCTGGTAGCGTCACGTGATGCACACTGGCCCCAAAAAACATTTTTTCTATACTCAATAATTGGAAACGGAGCAGCTGTAAAACGGGGAATACATTTTCTTCTTTTGCCGCACAAACCTCCTTCCAAAATGACTCGTTGTGGTATTTGATCCAGGTGATCCAATAAAATTTGGAAAGTCCAGCAGTCTGTTTGATCAAATTATTTTATTCCATTCATGTGTGCGGGGAGTCAGCTGGCTTGGTCAGGGGAAGTCTTGGACGAGCGTGCTCTCAACCGGCTCTGCTGTGGAATTTATTATTTGGTGGAAATAATAAATTACATGTGGAGTGTCTCTCAGTTCTTTAAGCAGAAACAAGTCTGTTTTTTTTTTAAGTAGGGAAGCATTGAACTTATCTCAATGGTGAAGCTTAATCCTCTGTCTGTTTATCAGTCAAACACAGATACGGTACCTGCATATATAATCAGACACAATCTGGTTATAATCTGATATTGAATTTGTTAATAAATATTAGGAGGTATTTGACCAAACACAATTTTTTCAATCAGGAAAAGGGCACTTGCTGTGCGCACCTAATCAAGGCAGTCTGCTTAATTTAAGTTTTGCATTGATTTGATCTTAATCTCCGTCTCCCACTCTCACTCTCTCTCCTTGCACGTTTCTCTGAATCAAATGTAATTTAAAGTTTTATCAACACCTTCTCCTTCCTTCTCTTCTCTCCTTTCCTCCTGTAGCTCTACTTCTGAGATCTCTTGCCTGTGGAGAAAGAACCGTTTGCTGGTGCTTGAGTGGACAGAGGGAAATTGGATCCAATTGGACCACAACACACACATTGTGGACCACCAACAACACCACAGTTTTAACGTCTTCTGGGAAAATATAGCAGAAGATTCATCATCAAAAGTTCACAGTTATATATTCAAATTCATTACCATCGAGACCCAGGAGGCCCAGCCGACGCTTTACCCAGCCTGTCATCGAACGGCGGGACTTCTCTCCCTTCTTCTCTCTGGAGTTCAGTTAATCTACTAAAGTAGAGGTGAGAAAACCCCTTACATTCTAGTGTAGATAGGCTGTCATTTTGACTCCTATTCAATTCTAGTGAGGCATGGTGTTTCTAATAAGCCCAGTGCTTTGGGCTTGGTTTGACAGGGCAGCTAGCCTCAGCTGACGGCTCACCCACTGAAGCTCTTTGCAGCGAGAGCCCTTGACAGTGCCCAGTGGCATTTCAGTGTGAAAAGCAGCCGCATGTGAAGGTTATTTTTTTTCTTAAACGATACGACCAATTCTGGCTAAACTAACCTGGCCGGCAAAGCTGGATGTCTGTTGCCATAGCAGCAGGTGCTGATCCATATGCATGGCGGGAATGTGATTTTTGGGAAGGTGAGCTGGACTGAGCCGAGGGAGAAAAAGCTGTGGAAGATGTCTTAGAATTAATACATTTCCTGGATCTGTCATTTTGGTGGAAACGGATCGGTGGCTTTGGCTCAGTGTCGAGGTCACGTTAAAGTTTTGTGCTGCCATGATGCATGATGATGAAATTTGCTGACATATAGAGGAAACTATAGCAATGCCAAGTTTAAGTGTCATGTTTTAGCAGCAACCCATATATACTGTAGTTATTTTGGTTGAGCATCCTCTGTGTCCTCCACGATTCTGCCCCACTTGCGGTATCATGGTGAAAATTCTGCAGCTGAAAGTGTTCTTGTTTTGAAGATGGTACTGGGTTAAAATCCTTCATCGCAAATGTAGGTCCTGTCCTAGTTCTGCAGGGGGAAACTGGGGCTGTATTTATCTGTTGTTTTTGTTTTTTGAATGTTCATAAATAAGTCTTTAAGTTGCACTATCCCCACTTATCTTTTTGGTAATTGTCGCCAGTATATTTCTATATATATTATATACCTCAAAATTACACAGATACATCAATATGCTATCTGATTGAGTATTTAATACTAGCTCATATCGGCTGTTATTGTTTCTGACATGATTCATGACATCCTGAGCAGCCAGACAAAGCGTGCATTTGTATATTTTACACACTGATTCACACAAATCTTAAATGTTTTTCACAATGTGAGAAAAAGTGCATATATCTCAGATGCATCCAAGACTTTCACTTAACACTTTCGGTGATAAACCCAACCACAGATGACATCTGCGGCCACAATGCCAGTTGCCCCCTCTGTCTGCTCATGGTGAGAGGAATTTGAATTTGACATGTGTTGATAATCGTCATGAAACTATGTTTGAATAAGCAGTCAAAGTACAGACCATCTGCAGAGCTTTTAATAATGATACAAGTACAAACTGCAGATAATTACTCACAATTATGTTGTGTACATTATGTTATGTAAAGCATGCATTTGCAGTTTATTGCTCACATTTAATTAAAAGTATGATTATGGCCATTTGGGAACAGATTTTGTGGTGGGTACGATTCCATTTTAACCACAAGTCTATGTTTCTCTTTATAGTTTTTTATTTTTTTATTGTGTTGTTGGCAGTAGAGTTACTGTCAGATGTCAGGACGGAAACCAGCAGAAGTGTAATAAGGACCTAAACCTGATCAAACATACATCAAACATCTCAGCTCATCTGGCGCTCAGCTTAATTAGTTGGAATGATACATGTTCTTCCACACCAACATCGCCAGCTGCACCTTTCAACTCTCGTTGTTAATCTGTTGATATTGATCATCTGCTTCATCTGTTTTCCCAGAAAACACATTGTTGTAAAAGTTATATGCAGTAATCACCTGCAGTATCTCGTGCATAGTCATGTCTCATTTTCTATTGATGCACTTCATTCATGTGTGGGTCACGGCTGAAATTTAAGTTTGCAGATAAGCATTGGTTTTAATTTGACAGTGATGGTTACTTTACTCTAAAAGTTGTACATTTTAAGTGGGACATGAGGGGTTGTATCCTCCGCTGGGAAGAATGGCTACCTAATATAATGGGCCTTCAAATGTTGTAACTCATTAGGAAACTGTTGCTGGGCAACTGACAACAAAAATGGATTTTGCATTGTTCTTGTATCGTGTTTTTTTACATTTTGAATGCATGTTTAGGGACAAAAAAACAGTAACTTTGAAGGGTGACTCATCAGCATCATCAATTTTATATAATCAGTGTACATCAGAACTTATGAACTCAGATGTTCCACGAATGAATCAACAGTAGTTCATTCTTATCATTTCAAATCCTGCTTGAATCTTTTGACATCTTTGTTAAGATTTCATTTAGCTTTGTACCAAGAGGGCTTTACAATGCTAACTACCACCTCTCTTAATATTTCACTGATCTATAAAGACTCCAGTCATCGGGGTCTTATCTCAGCCAATGAGATTTTTTTTTTTTTCTTTTTTAAGAGGATGTAAATACGTTGGCTGAACATTGCACTTTGGACAGACTACACACAACAGGAGTTTACATTTCCACTGCCCGGTTTTTCTTTCTGTTTTTTCTCGTGTTGGTATTTGACATCTTTTCGACTGGTTTTTCACAGTAACTGCAGTTCTGGAGTTTTGTAGATGCAGAGCAAGTTTTTTTTTCATTGTATTCTCTGTGGTAAGTTATGCGCTCTGCAGAACTGAAATTACAGCACATATTTCAGCGAGCGACTGTAATGAAGCCAGCGGTGGAGCTTCTACCGGCTCGCTTGGAAGCATATGAATCTAAATTATGTTTTTGAATTTCTGCATAATTTGGTTCATGCAGCCTACTACACACGAAATTTCCAATGTATCTATACCTGTACTGCACCTTTTTTTTTTGTCACATTCTACATAACAGCAAATTTTATGTATAGCTAAATTACATTTATAAATCAATCTGTTTTGAGTTGCCCTGCTTAAGATCAACTAGTAAGTAAAAGATACTACTCCAAAATCGACATGAGAGGAGTCCTCATACATCCGAGAGTCATTTGGATAAAGCATATGAGGCCTTTGGGTGTTTTAATGTATCATATGAATATTATAACAACATGTATCCTGCTAATGTTGGTCATTATCTTGATGATGGCCAAGATTTACTGTCTCATTAACTTGGATGAGACTATTTTATGTCAAAGACATCTGTTGTATGAAATAAATTCACTGAAAATTCTTGTTGAGAAATATATTTGCAGAAACCCCACAACTTAGTCAATATTCCTCATCAGAAATGGCTAATAGAGCTGCTCACCCCATGCATGTGTGAACCGCAGGGCAGACGAGTGTGATCTGCCCCATCTTTTTAGTATGCAGCGTGTTGGTGTGATCCTGACGTGACTTGATTAAATGGTTTATCCTCCAGGAGCCAGAGGTTAGTTTACTCAGTGTTCACCTTGAGCAGCACACAACACATCACCATTCATTTATCTGAGTTTATCAGTGTGCATGTGTGTGAGAGCAAGTCTGGGTGCATTTACATTGACTGTAGGCTAACTGGTACAGTTTGGTGGCATGTGTGTGTCAAGGTGGGTGCATGCAGGGCGCAAAGTGGTTTTGTGAAGGTACCGTTGGTTTGTGTGGACTGTGTTTGTGTGATTATAGTAATGTGTAAAAGAGGCAGAGAGTGGAGTTTTGTGTGTGTGTTTGTGTGAAGTCGAGACCACCTCTCAAAGCCTTGCTGTTCACTTCACATCTTGCTGATCACCATGGTGATAGCTCAGTCTGACGGCACTGCTGTATTTGGGGAGAAATAACTGGAGTTTGCCGATAAGGGTCACGAGTGTGTGTACACACGCATGCCTCTGTGCATTATTGCGATCTTTGGCTTCTTTTTCTCTATTTTTCAATCTTTCATTCTGCCTCATTTTGAGAAATACGTCTTATTTCCACGCGTAGATTTATGAAGTGTTACTGTTTGTCTCAAGTTGAATGATAGCTTCAGGAACCTGTGAGTGATTTAATGTCACAGAAGGATAGTTGTGAACCTCTGTGTAATATATCTTTAAGTTTAATGGAAGTCTTAGAGACCTTTGGGTAATGCATCTTCAGTTCACTGATAGATTAACAAATCAGCTAATTTGACTAAGAAATCAATCAAAGCAGTGAAGGATCGCATCCATTTACTCGGAATACGCTTTAGATCTCAACACAGGATGTAAGCTAGATGTAATCACGCTACTTTCTCTCTCTCCGTCTTTTAATCTCTCTGTTAGTTCATTTCTGTGTGTTTGTGTAGACTTGTGCGTTCATCGCTGGCTGCTTGTAACGTTGGTGATAAATCATTTTAAACGTATCTACTGTTGCAATTGTTGCAAGTCACGCTGAATGAAAGCAGTTGCTGAAACACTGTGTGTGCTTTCGCTTTAAAAGTCAGTGTTTGGACAATTGTCCAGGATTTGACTAGACATGCTCAACAATAAGCTCACCAGGAGGTCGCGCTAATCTGCTTCATCACCTCTTCATCCCTCCATCCCTCAATCCATCCAATTTTTTTCGCCACTCGTCCTCCTCATTCTGCCAGTCTGGAGTGCCAGGTTCTACCACGGCTAACACAGGGAGGGGCTGTGGAGGCCTGCCAAACACTCCCCACGCATCCGACCGGCAACCACACACACACACACACACACACACACACACACACACACACACACATAGACACACTTGTCATCGGCCAAATTTCATCAGACGGTTCTGCTGGCTTGGCTAGCTCACTCATGTTGCCCCTTCACCTGGGATGTTCCCATCTCCTCTGGCCCCTTGTGGCGAGGCCCAGGTGGAACCGGGGGGGGGCTGCAGTTCAGCTACCCTGCAATCGACCCACACATCCTGGGTACCCTCCTGCCATGTGGAGCGCCAGTTGGGATGTAGGTAAGGAGGGAGGGAGAGCTGTGTGCATTAGCCATGCTAATCTCATTGGTGCTGCCATGATTGAATCCTGTAGGAATCTGCCGCCGTTGCCAGGAGAGACGGAGGAGCTTGTTTATTATTAAAGGGTTTGCTCTGTCACAGGGGATGTGGAGGTTAGGAGGGAGAAGATAGGAAGAAATAACGAGAGAGAGACAGAAAGGGAGACAGACAGACTGAGTGTGAATGAGGGAAAGTGCAAAAGAGATGGAAATGAGTAGAGATGCACAGAGAAAAGAATCATATTTAAATGGCAGAAAAGGAGGAGACAGTGATAGAGATAGATAGAGAAATAGAAAGAGGGAAAGATATAAAAGGCAGTGAAGAGTGAAAACAGGTGCAAGTCTGGAGAGTGGAGGTGATGAGAGAAACTGATAAAAACGAATGAAAACTGTAAAATAAATACAATGGAAGAAAGGCATCATCTCTAATTGCTCAATCACAGCTAATCCTGATGTAATGTTACAACCTGAACAAGTCCCACAAACAACATGCCCAACCAAAGTTAAACAATGAGGTTGGAAAATAAAACAAACAACCTTATCAGGAAAGAGGAGAAGCATGACTGAACACACTACAAGCTAGCCACATGCAGCATGCAGCAACCCCAGCGCATACAGTTGATTCTTACCCTTGTGACAAGCATAACATAAAATATAAAAGACAGGAGAGTATATTAGTTTTAGGTTCCTCAGACTAAATGAGAAGAGACAGAAGAGGATAAAGCCAAATGTGGTTTGTGAGATAAAACGGATTGAAATTAAAAGAGACTTAGAAGAAATGGCTCTGTTTTTACACATTTTGGGAAGTAAATGACTAATAGGTGCTATAAGTTTTGGAATTGGTCCAGTAGATCGCCTCAGCCGGGGCAGCCGTCAACGGGCTGCAACGTAATCCTTGCAGGAAACTGCGCCCATGAAAAGTGCGTCCACTAAAACATTATGGAAAGGATCCCTTCCGAGAAAGACCTTTTTGTTAAAGAGTAAGATCCCTTTTGTTTAACTAGAAACAGAAGTCTCGCTCAAGGAGAAGTCTCCAATGAGTTCTTCTTACTCTTTAACCAAAAATCTCAACCTGTCACTGGCAAAAAGAAGCACTTTTAGTGGACCTACTTTTCGCGGGCCCAGTTGCCTGCAAGGATTACATTGCAGCCATTGAATTGGCTGCCGGCTCTATGGACCAATTTCCAAAATATATGGTAATTGTTAGTCATTTAGACCCCAACTTTTATAAAAAAAAAATAGGGCCCAGGATTAAAAATACCAGAAATACCCTTTAATTGTGAGATGTCCATTATTCTTACGGAGACTACACCTCCCTGTGTTTATCAAAGTTAACTCTTCTGAGGTTCTTTTTATGTTTTATCTTACTCCCTGTCTCCCCTGTCAGTTAATGGCAGTTCTGCCCTTTTACAGCCTCCCATGTGGCACCACAATACAAGGTATTTTTTGAAGCCTCACTAGACAGCGTCCTTGTATACTCGTGACTGTCCAAACAAGACCTTAACCTCCCCCTCCTCCAGTTCTCTCTCACCCTTACGTCCCAGCTCCAGGCTTGGGTGTTGTCATCTCCAAAACAACCTCTCTTTTGCTCATCAACCTCCGCCTTTTTCTCCAGCCTCTCTGACTTTGTTCCTCAACCCTCTCATATCATTTTCTCCATCCTCTTTCCTCCTTCTTCCTTTCCACTTTCTAATTTGTTCTGTGTCTACCTCCCCATCCCCCTCTCTTCTCTGCCTCTCCCAGAGGAGTTTCATCTTGTTTTTGCTGCTGCTCCAGTGGCTCCTAAGCCTTGAGTTTTGGAATCGTTGTTGTTTTACTGTCTATGGTTCGTTGGTGTCAGGGACCCCAACAGCTTCACTTACTGTGGCAACTCAGTCGGAGAAGTTTTGTGTTTGTGTTTGTCTTTGGGACCTTCCTCTGTGTGTTTTGATATATCTCGTTAAAGACCAAATGTCAAAATCTCTTGACAAGAACTTCTTATGGCTCCCTGGCTGCCTAAATCCTGTTTCGCCTTATTCCCCTGTTCTATTCTGTCTTGCACATTATTAAAGGAAGCACGGCTTCTAGACAGTTTTTCATGGTAAGTTTGTTTAAATTATGATGTGCTGTATAAACCTAATTGATGATCAATTTGTGTTAGATCAGAGTTCGTCAAGTAATGTGAATTTGTCGTAAGGTAACATAAGTGAGTAAAAGTAGTATACAGTAGTAGTAGTACTACAGACGCCTTGTCAGTGATTACAAGAGTGTGTGTCACAGACTTAGCATTGCACTCCTATAACATTGTCGAGAAATCATCTTCTTTATTTCACACATTCTTCTTCTTCGCCTACATGACCCACAATGCAACTTGAGAGATTTGGGTGTGTTAAGCTAGTGGCAATTCATGTAGCCTCAAGCTGCCAGCCTCAATCTTTTTTTTTTTTCAAACTTTCAACCCGCAACCGCCTCAAGTGACATCATTTGAAGTCATCGATCAGACTTTGTGCAGCTCCCTCTGGGGCCACAAAAGGATTTTCACATATGCAGTAATACACTCTGAGAGCTGTAAACAGACTTTGATGTGTTTTGGACCTGCCTGCCAGCCTTGTCAACCTACACCTTACACCTAACTGTACCTGCCTGCTTGAGTGTCTGCATTTGGGTCCTCCATCCTATGCTGTGACATGTTCATGTCCCATACAGTATGAATTGTAATCACTTTGGTGATCCCTTCGCTTGTTTACTTTTTGACTTTTTGACTTTAAACCTCTATAGCAGGGGTGCACACACTTGTTCAGCATGCGAGCTACTTATAAAATGACCAAGTCAAAATGATCTACCTACTATAAAAATGCAAAACATATATTTATTTATAAATATATTGAGTATTCTTTATATGTACAATATATGTCGGTGTACCTTGCATAACTGCATGAACCCATATTGCACAATATATACGACATTTTTTGTCATTACCTTACTCTGATGACTGTATGGAATCAGCCAGGGATGCATTTTGCTGCACTTGGCGGGCTTGTACGCACATGCGTGGTGACCCATGTGTCAGAAAAGATCAGATGTCAGACTGGCTGCCCTGTATGACAATCAAGTGACAAATTTCATAGTGAGGATGGATGATAGGCTGACGTCTATTTTTTTAATGCCATGCGATCTACCCACACTACCTTTGCGATCGACCGGTAGATCGCGATCGACGTATTGGGCACCCCTGCTCTATAGTTTTCATTTTCCTCATTATCTGCTCTTTTCTCCTCTCTTCCTCTTCCTCTTCCTTCTTAGATTTTTGTATTTTCCTCTCGCCGTTCCTCTTCATCCTCTCCTCTTCCCGCTTCAGTTTTTTTTTGTTGTTGTATCTTTTTGCCAGCTCTGCACCCCTGGCATGTCGAGCTCTCGGTTTATTTGCTCATCCATGTTGTCTTGTCAGAATCACCATCCAAATCGCTTTAATGCCAAAGATGTGACACAAGCCAGGAATTTGCCCCGGTGGACTGGTGCCATGCTGTTCAACAGACCTCTCTCAAATCACTTTGATTCCTCCTCTCGTCGCGTCTTTTCTTTCCCCTTTCATTTCCATGGTCCTCGATCTCCTGACTCCTTCCCCCTTTCCATTGTCTCTTTTTATTTACTTCACTTCGTCACACAGATGACCTTCTGTTATACGTCCCAGACTCTCTGCCGCCTTTTTGTCATTCTCTTTTCCTTTACCTGTCTTTTGATTTCCCCTCTCTTTCTATGTCTTTGTCTCAGGTGCATTGCTTGATATCTTCCGTTCTCATTGTGTTGTTATCTTTCAGAGGTCAGTGCAGGGCTCCACGCTTATCTCAGGGCCGCAGTCTCACCTTTATGGGCCTGTAGTGAGGTGTTTTACCTCCCAAATCTTTGGTTTTCCCAAAAGTGACAGAGAGGAAAGGATGTCACTTTTCACTTCCCTATGCTTTATTTCAGATTCAAGATGTCTGATGGCATTTTGGACACCGAGACACCGACACTAGAGACACCGAGTGCTGTCCTCTTCTTCCCCTGTCTGTGTCCTCACCTACTTTTCGTGTGTTGGATTTCATAAAGATTTCCAAAATATAACACATTAAGATATGACATTATTTTACCTTTCTTCAATATTTCTAAAAGTACACATGTTCACGTATTTAAGAATGTGTCTGTTTTGAAACCTTTGACCTTAAAGTCCCCAAGAATTCTAAATCGATGTTTCAGTGTTTTTGTGTGATAGGTCTTGCTCTATATGTCACCTATATGCCAGTATCTGGCCTAAAGATGACAAAAAAGTTGTTTTTGTAGATATTTTTAATGGCATTTTAGAGTTTGTCATTTCATGGAAACGGTAAAAGAAATGTTGATGACTCATCCTGCACTCGGGGGCGTATATATACTCATTGTGCGTCCAATGAAACGCGTTCTCTAATTTTTATGGCGCCGCTGGAGCAGAGTGTACTGTGTTCCCTCACGTTAAACTGCTTCATGTCTGTACAGGAAACACGTAAATATACGGAATCAAATACCACACTGGGAACTTTATATGATATTTGCTGATATTCTGATGTAAATGAACGTCCACTCAGTTACTTTACAGTCATTTGAATGATTCTGTAGTGAGAAGCCTGGAAGCTCCGTTACCGAAAGACATATCGCCTTAGTTCCCAAAAGAAAGCCTGATCCTGTGCCGAGGACAACAAATGCTTTCTTCTTCTGTTCTTCGCCGTTTCATTCATCGGAGCCATCATTTTATGGGGTTCATGTAGTTGGAAGTTGTTCAAGAAAACTTCAAAAAAAATTTGAATCTGACAGTGATTCTGGCAACAACCAATGCCAATGGGAGTTTATGTCAAGAAGGGGAAAATAACACGAGAAATGTGAAAGCGATCAATCACAATGTCTTAAAAACTATAGTAAACATCAGTTTTGCCACTCTCTACATATGGTGGGATGGATGTAACAATAATGATCGAACATATAGCCAGTTCACAAAGAGTAGGTCTTACCCACCCAGTAAAAGTTCACAGTTTACAGCTACCTTCAAATTCCTGCTATCTACCTCAGCATCTTCCTCTCTGTCATCACTCTCTCTATCCTTGTCTCTCTTTCTCCCTCTCTTTATTTCCTCACCTTTCTTCTCCCACCCCTTTTTCTCATCCCGTCTTTGTTCGGTCTCCTGCCGTCTCTGACTCTCATTTTATACTGCTGTCATTTTTTTTCTCTGTCTCATTTTCTCTCCTCCTCCCCTCTTTTCTTCTACTTCACCATCCTCACCCTCCTCTCTCTGACTGGTTGGTGATTCATTCATCCAGCCAGGCATTAATTCATATCAGTGTAATGATTTACCCCTGGTGCTCTCTATTTTTCCCTCATTCTCTCCTCTTATTCCATCCCGATCTCATTTCAGAGAATGCTTATTGCTCATATCTGAGCTACTAATCATTCCTCCACCTCCTTCCTTGTCTTACCCCCTTTCACATGTGTATTCTATCATATATCATGGGAAATATTAAGGTATTAAACTGTAATATGAACTCCAGTATATGGCACAATAACATCTGCAACACTGTGTAAACAGAGGTGTAGTGAAGGGTAAAATATGTGTGACTACGCTGTTGTACACGTTTACTCTGCTGGTTTTATTTTCTACTGAATCACGGTATTTGTAAGACTGACAGGACCCCTGCAAATCATGGTCGGATAGAAGCATTTCAGCCACCTGATGCTAATTAAACTGGCTATCACACAAGTGATGAAAATAAAAACTTCACGTTGACAACAGGCACATGTGAAGTAACACGTTTGACTCCATTTGAACAAGTATGTGCAAATTCCATTAGACTCAAGCTGTGTTTGATTAAACGTTCATCATGCCCTTGTTTACTTCCCCTCTGCACTTGTGTCCGTTTCTCCGGAAATATAAAGTGAACTTTGTGAGATCGACCCTTCAAGGGCAGAGGCCAAAGAATTGGAGTTTTTCTTCACTGTTTTGATGCATTGTTTGAAACAAAAGCCTGGTTCTGACAATAGGTGACAAAAAAAAAACCCAAAACAAAACAAAACAAAACAAAAGAGCAAATGAATGTTCCAAAAGATGTTGTGTTCCCAGAACTCTTATTATTTAGCACTGCTGTGGCAGAGGGGACAACACCAGATGGCAGTAGGGTGAAAAATGGGGTTGACGGGGTGTCCAGGGTCATGTGTTGTGATGGTTGCCATGCGAGTGATGGCTCTGTTATTGAGATCTGAGAGGTGGGGGATTGGGAGACCAATGATCTTGAAAGCTGTGTGTGTGTGCAAATATGGGACAACTTGTTCTTGTAGGAGACAGACAGCACAGTATTGGATCATGCTTTTGTAAAGCAGTAACAGAAGGCAGAATGGAGTCTTTGCTGGCAGCGTTTGTGGATGTCGGTGGTGTGTGGGTCAAAACTGAATTCATTGTCCAGTGTGACAATTTCAAGGTATTTGAAGCTGTCAACCTGCTCTACTGTCTCACCGCTGATGGAAATGTGTGTTGGGGGTGCCGATAACCAGTTCCTTTGTCGTATGTGGTGAGATGGGCTCGTGCAGTCATTAGTGTACATGGTGTAGAGGAGGGGGCTGAGGTTGTAGGCCTCCGGTGTTGGTGGTGATGGTTGGAGATCCTTACAGTCTGTTGTGTATCCAGTGGATGATTCCCATGAAACATTTCACAAAGAGACATTAATTCTCTGCTCACACTATCAGCTACTATCCTTAAAGTTTTTAGGCAGAATAGATTTACATATCACAGCCCAAGACACAGTAGGGGAGGCAATCTTGTCTTGTCTTTGTGTGGGCTGATAGCTCCTGTAGTTCCTGGCATCTGTCCAGGTACATAAACAAAAACTCACTGAACTCATCTCCCACTCCCCCTAAATGCAGCAGTCAAAATCACAGAATGGAATAAGGCACATCTGAGATTATTATAGGCACATTTAAAAAAAGCCTTCAGGTACATTTTCTAGAAAAAAAAAGTCACAATTTACAAAAAATTCAAAGTTCTGCAAAGGTATATTGACCTGCCCTACTTCATATTCAGGTGTTTGAAAATAATCTTACGAGGATGTTGCTGAAGTCAGATACTTGAGCTTGATAAATGTAGGGATGCTAGTGTGTTATATCTCATTCTCTGATTGAAAACGGCAAACCTGGTCCACCACATCTGTCACGCCTGTTCTGTATTTTCCGTTTCTTTATGTCCCTTCTCTCCTCTTCTCATTTCTCTCTTGCTGGCTCTTGGAGTGTCTCACATTTTTTCCATCTTTCCACGACTCGCCTCCTCCTCCTTCAGGGTCACTGCCATCCATCTAACAAGCAGCAGACTTTTCTTGTCATGGCCGCCCCAGAGAGAGAGAGAGAGAGAGAGAGAGAGAGAGAGCTTGTACATGGGCAGAGGAGACACCCGGCCAGACTCCCTTTGGCACGATGCGTAGAAGCTGGGGGTTGATGGAGACGCGTGTTATGTGTGTGCTTGGGTGTTGCGTATGAGACCTTGTGTAGGCGCTCTTGCAGTCCTTTAGGCAAGAGTGTTGCATCTGTAAAATGACAAATCACACTTATCACCTTAGCAGAATCATTAAAAAAGAGCTGGAGGCTATGGCATGTCTGCGACAGAGAGAGGTGGTGGTTAATGGAGATAGCGCTTACATGTGTTTGTACATCCACTAGGACACGTTCACGTGTGCACATGTTTACATATTTAAATGTCAATAGGTCAATCTCTAAAAGAAATGACATTTAAGCAATGCGTCACACTGTGCTGGAACTTTTGATCTTGACAGGGCAACAGGTCCACAGCTTTGAATATTTATCCTTTAGCACAATTAGCCGCCAGTTTAACATCTGGTGAGCAGATATTTTAACTGCTCAATCTGTTGAGCGACGTTGAGGGGGAAAACATGTAGAAAACAGGTGGTGGAAGGGGAAGACAAAGCTGCAAGTGTAAATAAAATATTTGCGCTGCGTCTGTGTTTGATAAATTGTTGTGCATATTGTTGTGTTGCTCGTGAGTGTGGGACTGATACTGCCAGAGGCCTGACAGGCTGTCACAGTCAGGCTGTGTTTGAGTTATCTGGCTTCACTAAACCCAACAGTGATGATCCAAGAGGACTGATATCACACAGATGGCTGTCAACTGACTTTGGTAGCACTGTATTTATTCAAATAAGAGCATCTTCTCATCACAAGAACACTGTTTTTTAATGACTGGCCAATTATATGCAACACCAACAGATGAGGAGCAGCATATTTAATCTGAAATCATACAAAACTATGGATTTCTGTGAGGAAATGATATGTTGTTATGGTGGAAACGTAAAATGAATCAGCTGGGTAAAATACAGAATTATTTGTTAATACAGGTACACAAGGAGATCATAAAAGTAATAATACAATACCAAACCAAAAGAAAACTAGACCCACAATAAGGTATACCACTCGACAACAGGGACAACAGGGACTACAATGAAATGATTGTAATACAATGAATACAAAAACATATTGTTTGCTTGTATACAATCCTATTAAATCTATAAATGTATGACGGAAATTAGTGGTGTATGCTTGGAGCTCACCGCTGACAAGGCAAAAGGACCCCCAACCCGCTCTAACCAGCTTTACCTCCCGTGCAACATGGCGAAGAAGTGTAGCATGTTATCTTGAGAGACAGAGTCCATGAAACATGTATTTTGTTATTCTGTTGTGTGGAGACCCACTGGTGTCAATTTTGAGTTTTGACTCAAAGATTTTGCAAAGATTTACTGTTTGTAAGTGCGGGACTGTCAGGGTAAAACCCTAGACGCCGGGCAGCATGATGGAAATTGCAGAAATTGACCAGCAACGTGAGATACATTTTGCACTGAACATCACTAGAATGTGCCATAATTATCCACCCAAAAGAAAAAAACCACAGAAGAAGAAGAAAGAGTGGCAGAGTGGAGCGTCTGCCTGTGAGCTCGTTATTTTTCCAGCTGTTGAAAAAAGTCTGTGGAGAATATCAACAGTGATATTTCTGGAATTTTATGATAGTTAACTCCAAGATTACAAAGTAGAAGACATCGATGGGCTGCTTATTTAAATGATGAGGGCTACCAATTGCTTATTGGCTAAACACATAGAAGAAACTCTTGGTTCGCTTGGCAAATGAGTGATGATTTTTTTTTTTGTGCTTCCAGTGGGCTTTTAAAATGAAGTGCTTTGGATTTAAAAGAAAAAAACCCCCACCAAAAAGCAAATGTTTTTTCTTGATGAACAACTTGACTAAGCAGCTATCTCAGCCACAGCTAATGGGCTCATGGGTGAGGCAGCTCGCTGATGAAGCCTTGTATATGACTGTGCGATCACACCACAAGCAATCTGTGAAACCAGTGACTTGATGGAAGTGTTAAGTGAAGTGAGGTGTAATTTTCCCCAATCAGAAAGAACGCGGCTGTGTTTGTGAAAGTTAGGTGCAGCAGAACAGTGATATAACCCAACCACAGCCGATCACACAGCATCTCAGAAATGTGGTTGTTGTCTTTGCCTTCAGCAACCAGATAACCTTTTCTACATTGTTGCTTTTGCATTCTCCGTAGGCCCAGTTGGACTGGAGTTGACACATCCTGGTTATGATCATTATGTATTTTAGCTGCAACACAGAGGAATGGTATGTTTCAGGAGAAGATTTCAGAATTCAGACATTTTTTTAACGCTTAGGAGTCACGCATTCGTCTGCGGGGATTAAAATTGAACCATGTTTTGTATTCATCCTCTTTTTTAAATCAAAGCGCTCTTCCACACACAGCTGTAAACATGGTGAAGTGTGCGTATATGCATGCTGCAAACCCACACACTCGACAAGATCGCTGAGTGACGAATGGTTCTAGGTTCACTTTCAGTCATAAAGGTGTGTTTACATACGTGACACGACATTGCTGGTGCCTCCTTCCTGATCACCAATGCGTATCTTGAAAGTCATTAAAGACGGGAAGCTGTGATTGGTCAGGGTCCAACAAGTAGTCTGCCACATCTCTCTGCCAACACTCGACAAGAATTTATGATTGCCTAATCTGACACGGTGACCACCTCGAAAGACAAAAAGCATTGTGTAGTCTGATCCCGGCTTCACAACCTGAGAGAGCTCCTTACCTGAAACCTCTTAACTCCAACAATAAAATGCATTCTTTCCTCCAGGTGTGGAGTCTTTGTTTCCACAGAAAGACTTATCTTTCTAAGATAAGATGAAACTTACGTGAACTCGGTGGAGCGGGTGAATTCAAAGGTCAGGACCCCGGCAAGAAATGCTCCCACGCGAGGATGCTTTTTCCGCTTGCAGATATTGTTCCGTGTGCTCGTATCACGTGCACGCGCCTGGTTTTTATGTGCGCAGGTTTTGAGACTAATTAAACGCCATAATATAGATATCCAAAAACAAGCTCAGACAGAAAAGTGTGATGTTATAGCACTTGTTCTTGGTTTTTGCGTGTTTAAGCACAAACAGACTGTACTCCAGAACTTCTTGATGTTTTTAAGATTGATTACATTCCTATATGCGTATGTTTTAGGATTTTGCATCCATCGTTTGTGACAGATCAACAGCAACAAAATATAGCAAAAGTGTTATCTGTTCAATAAATTATTTACACATATAGGTGAAAAATAACCTAACAGGAAATAGAAGGATATTCACTTATCTCAAGTTGTCATTTGCAGTTCATTAAGAAAATTACTGGTTACATTCTGTAATGAGGGTACACAGCTCCTGCTTGATTGGTGCATGACTAATACATGACTCATCATCATCTATTGCATGAATAAATACATATCATGAACTCCTGTAGCTTAATATTATTAAATGGTCAAGTCACTGTTAGTCTTATGGGATTACTGAACATTTGCCAGCAGTTTATGCACCAGGAGACACAGTTCACTCATTAATGTGTCTCTAACAATAAAACATGACTCCTCTCTTTGTGCACATCGACATACAACAAATGTGTTTGTAACAGTGTCACAAGAACATATGTTGTTGTATTTCTTTGCCTGATTGTCGACCTCCTGCATGTTGCTGTGTGCTTGTCAGGAAAGGATGAGAGGCTGGAAACAGGCATGGCGGACAGAGGGAGAAGGGGATAAAGGTTTATAGAGATAGACAGAGATAGAGGCAGGAAAGGGGGGATGAGTGGGAGACAGGGAGAGAGAGATGTCCAGTAAATTGGTGAGGAAGATCAGCCATCCCGATCTAATGTGCACTGTGAGTCTCTGGGCTCACCAGGCGCTGCCTATCACCTACAACATAACAAACACTGGATTATTGGTGTGTGTGTGGATTTCTGTGTAGACATGTGTGTGTGTGTGTGATTATCTCTTGGTGCTGGACAAGCTCTCTGTCTGCCAGGCTGACTTTGTGGCCTGCAGACTGTGTGGCAGATGGAGAGTGGGAGAAACTTTGACTTTTGAAGTTATATGTTCTTTAACAAGGTTCTGTATCTCACAAAAAAACAAAAACAGCAGAAAAAGTAATTAAAACTCCATAACCTTACGCATCTCCACACTCTCACACACGCAATGATAACACAAGTAGGGAAGCAGCCCACAGCATACCGACTGACATTAAAATAGGAACTGCAACATATTGGATTGTGCAGGTCCGAAACCTTCATAAAACCAGCAAGATGATTGATGGAAACATCCACGTACCATAAAGGCTAGATCACATGACTTGACTTTTGTACAGTTCATTAAACCTGCTGATCGATTCAGAAAATGTTACCTTGTAAACAGCAAAATGGAAGTTTTTATTAAGCGGTTAAGAGAGAATGGAGAAAAGAAAAAAAAAAACAGAAAGCTTGGAGGTCTTTAACTGACGTGTCTCTGACTGAAACACTGTTGTCATAGAGGAAACCAAAACCAGCAATGCATGTGGAACAGTGTTAAGTGTATATAAAATGTATGTATGCCTCTTTTAAAAAAATGGAGCCATATCAATACTTTTTACTTGTTAGGTGATTAGCTGATTTTGGCCCTTTTATTGGATTTGTTGATGCCAACAAAAAGATGAAACAACACCAGTCTTATCCTGTGAACTGTTGGCAGGTGATTCAGTAAAAAGCAGTCTCCATCATTCTTGACTTTCTCTCCTTTATGATTCTGTCTTTGGGAGCGTTCATGCAGGATTTCCACTTTCAAGATGCTCGCGAATCAGGTAATGTACTCTGTTTTAGCCCCATCGTCTAGTGTGTGCGCCTTCACAACTACAATTTCCTGATGTCTTTAAGGCTGAGAAACACTTGGAAGATGTGTTTTGAACAGTGATGTAGTCTGAAGCAATCTTTAGAAAAGCAGAAATCATCCCTCTCAGCGTTGCCACAGGGTCTGAAAAATACCCATAACCTTCACCACCATTTTCCTGCTGGCTAGAAAAGGAAATAAATTGTAAGAGAGAGGAGCACACAGAGTGTGTGTGTGAAGGCATCAAGATGAGGAAATGCACAAAGAAACACTTTCCTTCGAGTTCACATACAAATCTACATCAGAAAGAGAAAAAAACACCCAAACATGCCTTTTTAATGATCTATCGCCAACTCTTAATGGTCTTCCTCCATTTCTCTCCCTCGTCTTTCCTTCTTCTTCCTCCTCCTTTCTGTCAGATTTCATCAGCTGGCCCTTCCCGGGGCTTGTGTCTTGCTTTCAGATTACACTACTCCCCAAAGGCCAAGCCCTCCTCTATCATCTTCCTCTGTTTATCCCCCACTCTCGCCTGTCTTCTGCCCTCATGGGGACCAAAGTCTCCCCTTCGTCCTGTCATCTCAGGCCGCCATCTCCTCCTCTTTCTCTTCCTCCTTCCTGCCTCCGAAGACAAGACCCATGCCTCAGCCCTCTGCTATTCCTCCTCCCTGAAAGAAGAAAGTTGAAATAAAACTTTTCCATATGGAAACTGTGGCATTGCAACTGCTAATAAAAGGGATACCAAAAAGACAATTTGTAGCAAGACATGGAGAATGAAACCCTACACAGGTCAAAACCAGTTTTGTAAAATATAAAGTTTCTATAAGTTTTTCTTTCTATTTACTACCAAACAACCCTTTTAATGTTTACCTCAAAGGCCCCTTAAATCTTTAATATTAAGATTAAGATGAAATGGACAAGAAATAACTGAAACGACTGAGTTGGACAAACAACATATTTCGTCAGTTCATTTGGAGAACAGTTTACAAAAATGAACAAAAAAAAGGAAAAACCCTTCACTTTGGACAGTTATTCCAACTCTGTTAAATAATAATCAAACTAAATCTAAAATCAGTCCTTTCTTCCTTGTAAAATCTGTCTGCTTGTTTCTACATGTAATACTTTAGTTTATTGTATTTAACACGGGCCATGCGCAACAACTGCTGAGTTAGCTGTATAGCAAAATAATTCCCTGGGCAGGGAGACATAATAAGATATAATAACCAACGGGTCAGTGTGAACATGTGAATGCTGATGAATAAAACACTGAAGTAACAATCGTGGCAGCACATGAGAAACTAAAGTAAGGAAAGGGGAAACTTATTATTTATGATATGAAAATAAACTGCCACAGCCCATCATCTCTGTGCTCTTTGCCCGTCAAATACTCTTCGACTACATTTTTGATCAGTTTGATTTTGTTTTAATTTAATTTCGTCCCTCCTGCTGCGCTTAGATGCTTTTATCTTCAGTGTTCCTCTCTGCCTTGGTTCTCTTATCAGTTTCTCTCTCCTTTTCCAGCTTGTCCTCTCACCTCCTCCTCTCCTTCTCCATCCATTAGTTTCTCATCCCTTCTTAAATTGAGTCGTCTCCACTTCCATCCTTTCATCTCCTCCCTCGCCTCATACTTCCTTCTCATTCTCTTCCCTTGTCTCTTCTCCTTTTCCCTTCTATTCTCTCGCCGCTTCCCTCCTCTTTCCACTCTCTCTGCTAATTCCATCTCGTATGAGAAAAAAACAGCTCGAGAGACGGAAAAAGTGTAGTGAGAAGGACAGAGGTAAGTGGGCAGAAGGGGAGTGAGAGGGAGAGAGACATTACAACTGAAAAACAAAGACAGAGAGAGAGAGAGAGTTTCCATTTGGTGTCTCATTTAGCCCAGTGGTGTGTTCTTGCTGGCTCAGCCCTGAGGGCCTGTTAATGACCACTATTAATGAAGCTCCCTATCTTCATTACACACACAAGCACACACACACACACACAATGGACACATGGACGGACAAAAACACATATAAGTGTGGTCTTGGGCTTAGACTGTCTCTGTATCTATTTTTCCTCTCAAGCACAAACACACAAATACACACTCACAGAGTACCAGCAGCTCTTAGTATTATCGAACATGGTGATTGCTAGCAGAGAGCTTTTAAGAGTCGGTACACAGCGAGAGTGTGTGTGTGTGTATGTGTGCACTGTTTCCGTGGCTTATAAATACACCAAAAAAATTAGAAAAGGCTACAATTCAATAAGTAAAATGTGTGATATAAAGCCCCAGCTGAAAATCACATTTTCAAAGTGCCGTTTGCAGGCCAAACACCAACACACGTAGTTGAATTATTTATTATTATTTATTATCATTTACTTATTATATGGTGCAAAATAAGCACCTCATTTTAAGATTCCTCCCCATTTTTATATTTATTTCCTGTAACTGGAAGCATCCAAAGTGGACTTTGTTTACGGTAAACTACAGCGCTGAGTGTCCACTCGCATTCGGAAACATTGACATTACATTACATTTTGGGCGTGTGCTCAACAGCTCTGCTCCTGTTAGAAAATGGTGCATTCTTTCAGTGTAATCTGATGGAGACAAAATGAATAAGATTTAGTATCTTTTTACTGATAGGATATGTTGTAATAATGGATGTATGGATAATGGAATCCAATGCCAATGGCAGGTTTGTTGATACCCGTCCAAACACTCACGTATGCATATATGCATGTGTTCATAAAATCAACAGTGAAGATGCATAAATTCTACTAGTTAGTGAAAAACATTTGAATCTGAACAGATATAGTGTGTGTTTATGTGTATTCACATGCATCTTTTCAGCATGTGCATGTGAGTGTGTTCACATAAACCTTTGTTCTAGCCTTGGCTCCAAGGTTTAACAGCACATGTTCACTGCTGCCCCGAGGAAGAGAAAAACCCTCTGTTCTCCTCTGTAATGGGGACTGCAGGGAGTGGACAGGCGAAGGAAAACAGACGGGGAGGAAGAAGCTAGGGATTCTGGGAATATGAATTAATGGAAGACAGCAGGAGACAATGATAGAGAGATGGAGAATGGGAGGATGATGGATTGAAGAATCAGAGAGGGAAAGAGGGGGGGGGAAGCAGGAAAGACAAAGTGGAGTCTTGAATCGTAGACACAAGAGACAAGTGAATGTTTATGGACCGGAAACCAGCTTAGTGCTGGTTACATGTTTGTCCAACCCTGTCACCTACAAATTATTCAGCCGCTCAGCATTAATGATTTATGTTCAGTGGCAACGGTCAGTGCCAATGCAGGAAGCAGAGTGACATTTCTGCAGTGAATGGATGTGGACGTCCGGGTGGTGAATGCGTAACTGACTGACATTTGCTTCTGCCACTAGCAGAATTTGAGTCTTGTCCAATGTCAGTATTCTGCATCAACATTTTTTCATTTAACCACAACAATAATCTTCCCAAAATTTGAACAAAGATGTTTTACTTTCCTATAACAACCACAGTTTAGTCACACACATACTGTAGGAATAACCAGCCAAACAAACAGTGTACAACAACAATGCTTGGTCTGATATGATGAAGGATATCATAATCCAGGTGGCATCATATTTTTCCCTGAAATGTATGTTCCCATTGCAAACAGTTGTATACAGTATGAATATAATTTGTAGAAGATGTGGTTGGTTTATCAACTGTGTATCCATAATGTGACCAAAGAGCACATAAGGAAACCAAACCTATCTCCTTCAAGAACATCAATACATGGTTTTGAAAAGATCATAGTTATGGCAAATATATGGTTATGGTTAGACACTTAAAACACTTGTTTAATTTGTTTGTTACAGGGACGTAAACACACATTAATCCCTGCATTGGCACTGAATGTTGGCACTGGACATTCAGTAAATACTAATGGGCTAAAACCAAAATAAGAAAAGAATATTGGCCTGTGTGGATTGCTCCTTTTCTTAATAATTGGCCTAATAATATATTTTTTGCCCTTCACTACAACTTCACAACCTTATTGATACATTTAGGAAGTCTCATCCTTAGCAAAGCATTAAGCCAACAAGGAAGCCTGACAAATAATGTGCAAAATGTAAGCGATCAAAATAGTAGTGGTTCACAAATACAAAATAAAAAAGCACCTCCTACCGGCATCAACGGTATTCTGCAGTCCGTCAACCTGCATAGTAACAGGGGCATTTCAGACACACACAGTTTAATTAGGTCCAAATTAAATTCCTACAGTCCCTTCGAGGCATAATAAGCAAAACAAACTTACAGAAAAAAGGTAAAGGGGTGCTAGATCATAGAGAGAGGTAGAGGAGAAAGTATAGGAATTTAAAAGCATGACCAAAGAATGAAATAAGAGGGGGGCAGTAACACGGAGGAAGCCGGTAAATGGAAAAAGACTGAAGTAATGAGCGAGCATGGCCAGAAGCAGGAAATGGAGGGAGAGACTGCGAGTGGTTGACGGAGAGGAAAAGGAAAGGTTTGGACATACTGAGACCTGGATAATTAGCCTGGGAGGCCCAAGAGTCTTCTTTTAAATCACCCTACCATGCCTTATTAGCTCAATACGCCTCCCTTTAGATCCCTGCAGCACAGACACACATCTCATATCATACCGCTCTCATGCAAAGTACAGCTCTCGAGCGCAATTTGCAGCCTCGGCATTCACTCTGGAGTTGGTGGACCAATGAATCCCGAGGTTCCTGTACAAACCTTTGTTAAGTTTTAGGTCAGATTGTGTCAAGTGATTCGAAGGTCTGATGTTGCTCTTATGAAGGACTGTTTGTGGGTGGGACTAAAGGTGGTGAGATTAACATGCGTCAGGTAATGTTAAACATAGTTAAAGTCTACAGTTTAATCACTGTTCTAACCTTAACCCTTTGCTTTAACTATTGGAGATTGAAAGATTGCATTGGAAAGTGGCACACAGAGGGATGCCTTGGGACATTCTCAACATACATCCAACCATCCATCAGTTGCTTTGGTCAGTGTCACAGTGGGCTAGTTCCTGTCCCAGCATGCTCTTGGCGAAAGGCAAGGAAACACCCTGAGCAGGTGTCCAAGTCTGTGCAGTGCTCAGTCCTTACTCAAGTGGAGGTGCTGTCTTTTTGGAACATCTTTGTTTGTGGAGAGATACCGAACATATCTTCAAAGTAAATTAAGAGAAAGTTTAAAGCATCAGAGACAGATACCTGTTTCATGAAAAATATGAACCGCTTAACTCTGACTTGACTCTGTTTTGCTTAAAATATGTTCTTGAGGCATTCGAGGGAGTTGATTCCTGATAATAATTTGAGGAATACTTTTGCTTTTTCATAGACCTCTGATTGAGTACCTCTCTCACGATAAGGGAGTTAAGTGTAGGTCACAGACAGGAACCAGAGTGAACTGGACATAAGGTGGTGTAGCTGAGATCTAATCTGGTGGTAAAAATGATAATTTTGCTAAAAGCGTGTTGGCCAGTTGGATGCTCTTGACTGACTGAAGTGCTTTTCCCCCAGGCATGCAGTATAATCGGTCTAGAGTCTGGTTCTGCTCGAGGTTTCTGCCTGTTAAAAGGAAGTTGTTCCTTGCCACTGTTGCCATAGCGCTTGCTCATGGTGGGAACTGTTGGGTCTCTGTAATAATATTATGCAGAGTACAGTCTAGACCTGCTCTAATTGTAAATTGTCATGACATGACCTTTGTTGTGATTTGGTGCTATATAAATAAAATGGAATTCAATTAAATGTTGTTGATTTCATGTTTATTTCCTTTCCTTGAAAAATAATAATAATAAAGGTACATTTGGTCAAGTATGAACCATAGCTGCTTTAAAGCCAGAAAAGTGGCTTCAGATTTACAATTCCACCGTGGTCTTCTTTATGCTTGAAGCCAACTTCGGTGTTGTCACATGAATCTGCCAGATGTGGAATCCATTTACCCTATTTGCTGCAAGTTATCCTCTAGTTGAATGTGTCACATTATGTTTGTCACAGTGAGATTCATCGTGGTCAGAAAGAGGATGTCTGCGGAGAATGAATGTAGAGAAATGTTTGAAGCAATACCGTTAGAATAATGAGAGATAAAAATATAGAGCAGGTAATATTCTCTGTTTCCAAAATATGTTGGATGTGATGGCATATTATGAAATGTTCCGTGGTTTGAATTGATGCTGATGTTTTTACGCTGTTTTTGAATATAAACCTGGGAAGATAAACCTCTTCCCAAATGACTGTAGAAACAATCAGGTGCCAAACATTTGAGCCAAGTGAGAAAATGCCATAAGTTATAAAGCAATTTTTTTCCCCCCTGCTTTTGGAGCATAAGAAATTCAATTATGTATACAAACAGGCAGTGCTCCCTAATGAGCATGCTTCCAAATTACATCCATGGATGTGCCTAGAATAACCTTTTTAAGAGAATCCATTTAATGGTAGAAGGTGCGTGTGGTGTACTGGGGGCACCACAAAGGAAAGTTGCCATTTCAAATCCCAAACAAGATGAGAGCCAATTATAAAGTGAAAGTTAATGAGACACATTCTCTTCTCCTTCAGCTACTAATTGTCCCAGCGGAGCTTTGCAGTGTCCAACAGCAGAAGACTAGAGTTGTACTTTCAGACTCCCAACTGGGAGTAAGGGTAATTTTTCTTTTTTCTTCTAAGACACTGTATACTGTCATCTTGGTGTTGAGTTTCACTCTAATCCATTGAAACATGTCAAAAAGCCATCTTGCTATTTCAAATGCATTAACCTTGCATGGTTAATCACTGCATTGAAACCTTAGAATCCCATTCAGTCAAGCGGCAGCAGACTTGAAGAGTGACATAGATTGCATTTAATGCAGCCGTGTCTACAAGAGAAACTCACCATTTGCCATGGCAGAGGAAAATACTTGTCTCTTAATGGCTGGAAGATGTCAGTCAACAGTTGAACCAACGTTGTGAATCATTTCGCAGTCATTAGGCGTCCTTTACTTTATTTAACCAGGTGTGTCTCATTGAGATTAAAATCACTTTTTCCTATCCAAGAGGGCAGCATGTGAATGTAGCACAGATAACATAAACAGGCCAAGAAAACTATCAATTCAGAATCCTGAATTCTCTAACAGTTCAATAGAAACAGAATCCCACATGGACAAAGAGATTTAGAGACTTCTGTTATCCATTTGTGGCAGAATGCATAAACTCAGCAGGTTCTGAATGATCCCAAATCAGCTTTTCTTGCTTTGTGATCTGATGAGCGAGACCACATCCTTATCTGCTGACAGTATAGAGTGAATGAAGAGTGTGTATGTTTGTAGCCCGGCGTGACAGTGCGTCTTTGATATCAGTCTGTCTTATTGTGTTGCAGCATGTAGCTGTACAGTTTGCGTGTGTGTGTCCAAGTTTATTTTTAAGTGTGTACGAGCCCATTATTATTCCCCTTGTGCTGCACCTGCCATATGCCTGATTACCTTCCAATCTCCTTTGTATGTCAGGGTGACACACACACACACACACACACACGTTCCTGTGTACATGCCTTCCTCCTTTTGACACTCCTCGCTCCCTCATTCTTTCTTATCTTTTATCTCACTTCTTTTTTTTATCACTCTTTGGCTATCATTTCTCTCTCTCTCTCTCTCTCTCTCTCTCCCTCTGTCTCTGCTTTATCTTTCTCCCTTTCTCACTAGAAATCATCCTCTGGTCGTCTGGAAAGAAATCCGGATGTATACGTGTAATGAGAAACTTTAAGTCCCTCAAAGAGGATTGTACCATAGCGTGTACAGAGCTAATCTTTCACAGTGTGAATGTGTGTGTATCTGTGCGTGTGTATGTGTGTTTTTCAGCGTGCATACATTTGCATATCTTTGTCGAGGAATGCGTGTCTGTATTTGCATTTAGTGTCATTAAGTTTGCTGTTTGTCTTCTAGCTGTTTCATTTAAAATTTTGCAAATTTTCCCTTTTCTTTCTTCAGTGTCTCTACTAAAAGTGAAATGTAATCTTTTTTGGTCCAAAATTACAAAGAAAAGATTCCTTTGTTGTATTTTTGGTTTGTTGACACGGAGCCCAATTATACACAGCCAGGGCTTTTAAACAAAAGCCACGCTTAATTTACAAGTGGCTACAGTAGTTTACGTACAGATACTTGGACATCTGTCATCCGGATATGCTTGATTGATGTTTCTGGGCTTCATGTCGAACCAGTTAGAATTGAGGAGAAAAGTTTCCTTTAAGCAATACTGGATCATTTCCATGTAAGGCTTTCCAAACATTATTCATTATTTATTAGCTGTGGTGGAATCCAAGCTAGTTCTCACTCTCGATCACCCGGACAACAGCTCCGTTGCATGTGGTCAAAGACCTTGTTTGGTTTGACGCTTATCAGAAGGTTAAGGGTCCTGATCAGGGTGGTAGCCGGTTTCCTGGGGGAACCAGAGGTGTTCCCAGGCCAGATGGGATGTATAGTCCCTCCAGCATGTTCTGTGTCTGCCTTGAGGTCTCCTCCCAGTTTTAAGTGTCTAGAAAACCTCCACAGGGATCTGGACCTAATCAGGTGCCCAAATCACCTCAACTGCCTCCTCTCAATGCAACGGAGCAGCCTTGTGGACGTCCAGACTCCTTGATCACAACCACCCTGAGAAGGAAACTACTTTTTGCCACATACCCGTGATCTTGTTCGTTCAGCCATTACCCAAAGCTCATGACCACTGGTGAAGGTAGGATGTAGATCGACTGGTTAAGTGAGATATTTTCCTTCAGGCTCAGCTCCCTCTTCACAGTTCACAACAGTACGGCAATACTAATTTGTGAACAAGACCCTGAGATACTTAACTGTGGCACCAAACTGGAGAATCAGCCCATCTTTTTTCGGCAGAGTACCGTTGAGGTGCTGATCCTTATTCAAGCCGCTTCACACTTGGCTGCAAACCATCCAAGTGCGTGCTGAAGGTCTAGGTCTGATGAAGCCAGCTGAATTACATTATCTGACACAGACCGGCATTTTAAATTCAAATAGGTTTGTTCTAACCAGATAAATCAAACAAAGGAGAAAAACAATTAAACAACCCCTTCTGAATGTGCAAGGGGTAAACATTTCCCAGACTTTAGTCCTTATGTTCAAACATAAAGTTAAACATTGCCTTACTTTCCACATCTCCTTAATGTCAACAAAGAAATAAGTCCTTTATATGAATGGATATTTCAGGGAGAGATGTTGTATTTGTGACCCCTGCACGTCTCACTAATGATTCCTTGTAAAATTGGCAGCGAAAGCATTTAAGCAGATTCTTTTGTTGCCCTCACTGTAAGCCCCTCTACAGTAGATAACAGCTTCTGCTTAATGACTAAAATGTAAATGTAACCAAAGTCAGAGGCTGTTTTCTCAGATTGAATTGAAAGAATTATTTACCCATGACATTTTGCTGTATTGTTGTTCCACCTGTGGTTGGGATTCCCTTGATTTCATTGTTGGTATAAATTTGTTTTGGCTTATAGTTACAGTGTCAGGCCTTTAAAAGGAAATGTCAGCCATCTGTCAACCAAATGGAAACCACTCTTTACTCATCAGACAATGAATCAGACAAAATGTATTTCTGAAGGCACCAGGATGTAAAATCAGATGAATTCTTCCACTTTTAAATTTAAAATTTTTACTTTTTAAGCACAAAAACAAATGCAGGGAAACAGTAAGTAATAACTACACAAATTCTGCACCATACGGTATCTATTGCAATCCTTGTACTGCACATGTAAATATTACACTCATCACCCAATTACAACACTAAAACAAACCTATTAAATATCAGGAGCAAAGGAGGAAGTATGGTGACATTGTTGAAGAGTGACAAAGTAGGTGTAGGGCTGGAGACAGCTGGTTGTTTCCTGTGTCCCACCGATCATCATTCATCATCATCATTCATTCAATCATCAGCAGGTTGTGGAGTGTGTGTTTTAAGGTATTATTATAAAATACATTTCATATTTTTTCTTCAGGAGTTGGCATGCTGTCTGAACCCTGGAGTTAAAACTTGCGACAAACCTAAGAACATAGTGTCATGTGCCATGTTAGGATATCATATTACAGAAATACTGGAAATACAGATGTAGAGAAATTTCAAAAGACCCATGAGACAACTGCATTTTTCCACAGTTTTCCACAGATGAACCACTGACGCACCTAGAGATTAAAACTTCCTCAGCGGCACTTTAATCGCTACTGTAAAAAGTGAGAAATGAGTTACCGCTTTATTCTTCCCCACACACATCCCTTAACCAGTCTGAGGAATCAAACCGGTGCCCTTTAGAATAACACCATCCCCATAATTATTATTCTCTCCCTCATTGTTCTCCTCTCTCTGGTATTCCAGTTGAGCTTGTGAGCTGTTGCTTCCCAAAGAGTTCCAATTACCACCAGTCCAAATAAATTAAAAGTCATCTGTCGTGCCAAATAGCCAATTAGTGTGACTGGGAGCTCTGACCCAATCAAAGACCACTGGCCTCGAGAGTAACGGGGTCACGATGGGAAACGACTTGAGGGCTGTGGAGGGGTCACGCTCCCAGGTTGGCCTTTTGAGAATTACTTTCTCACAGTGTAGACTTGAAATGTATAGGGGCAGAGTGCCTAGTTAACGTATCTGTGAGAATGTGTGCATTTAAGGTTAGGACTGGAGCAGATGCATATATATATATATATATATATATATATATATATATATATATATATATATATATATAGAGAGAGAGAGAGAGAGAGAGAGAGATAGATATAAAATTATGTTGTGTTGTATGTTTGTGTGTGTGTGTGCATGTGCATTTGTAGTGTAAAGATTATCCATTATGTATTGCGAAATGGCACAATGGCAAAACCACAGTTCTAAATCAAATTCATTGAGAACTCAATCATCAAATCTCTATTCTACAGTGGTTGTATTGTGTGTGTGTGTAAGTGTGTGTGTAAGTGTGTGTGTGTGTTGTGAGGCTCTATTTGAGACTTTGAGAGTGAGGACATGTTGGACCGTCCTTCCTTCAAAGGGCTGTTATAGAATATATTTTAATTTAGCTACTCCATTCAATAAAAATAACCATTCATTTCAAATCTGAGCTGAATAGAAAAATAAACTATTTTTTTGTTGAAACAGCTTTGAACAGTCTGTCAATAAATGTATTTGTGTATAGTGCGCACATGATGGGAATAGGTCGCCTGTAAATAGGAGATTAATAGTACTGTTTCTACGTCACCAGTCACTGCACAGCCTTTTCTCTCCTCCTCAGTCTTTTAAAAACAAACTTTTGAATGCTCACTTGAGATTATTTTCATATTTCATCTTTTGCTTTCTGCTCATTCGCTGACGTCTCTATTTCAGATATTTTTCGTTTATCTCCTTATCCCTCCCTCCCTCCTTCACTCTCTCTGCCTCTTTTCTTCCACATTTCCATATCTTCTCATCACTTTGTTCAAAGAAATTATTTTCTTGACATCAAGTGTTACCAGGCAACAACCAGCCACCACGTGTGGTTACACTGTACGCAGGTGTGTGTACATGTTTATGGATGTGTTCGTGAGTCAAGGCTCATAAGTTTTGTTTGTTAACGCTGTTCCTGTAGAGTATGTGCACACATGAAGCCTGTATGTATACGTGTTCGTCTGAACGTTGATGTTGTTATGACTTGTGCTGCCCCATTGGCAGCCCAGCAGAGGTAATGACTAGAAGACCAGCCGTGCTTTTCTGGACTGCAGGGGGAACAGTGATTAGACTGAGTTTTTACACAACTAATGGAACTGCGTCTACTAACAATGGTGGATGAGTGTGTGTGTGTGTGTGTGTGTGTGTGAAACAGGGGAGGAGAGAGACAACAGATGAAAAACAGATAGCGTGAGGAAAATTACAGTTTATATTTTAGTGGTGTTTGTGTGTGCTTTTGTACTTCTATCTTTGTGAGGACCAGAGAGTTGTGAGTTTTTAAAGGTCTTTTTATGCAACGTCATGTTTAAACATTATGTTTAAGACCATTATCTTAGAGGTATCTTTATTTTCAAGATAATGTTCACTGAGGCAACATGAATGTAGCCGTGTGTAAGTCAGTTATACTGTCCGCTGCTGATCAGAAACAGCTGGATCGCAGTTTCAGCCTTTTTAGTAATGCTCCTGACTTGTTCCTTTCTCAGAGGCATGGGAATAAGGTTAGACATGTGATAGTTAAAGGTTGGGCTATGCTCGAACAGAAGTTGTTTGTATGAAGTGTTGCTGGACCACATTGGACATTCAAAGTGTTTATAGTTGTTCCGAGAGGGGGAGGGTCTGCAATACTGTGTAAATACGGGGATTGCAGCGCACACTTTTAGACAGGTCCTCCTGGAAGGCATTCACAGTCCTGCACTTGGTTGTTCACGTGAAAAGTGAAAGAGATAGTTGTGTAAAGAAGGAAAAAGAGAGGCTGACAGACAAGTTCTTTCTCACCTACGCACAGCTGGCCAATCACAGCGTGAAGTGGGTGTAAATGTCAGATTGTCAGTTTTGGAAAGTTACAGAAATGGTTCGACGCAATTCCCCCAATCTGACGTAGGAAAGGGTTTCCGAAGCTATTCGACCATCTGACTTCTGAAGAAGCGTACTGGCAGCTTAAGGGTTACGGTCATGGGGCTCAGTGATAGATTATGTAAATGAGAGTCTTCAAAAGTATGCATAGATATATGTTTAAGAGCAGGCAGCTCCAGAGAAAAAGATGAAGAATAGTAAGAACAAGAAACATTGAGAAAGATGAGAGAGCAGAGGCACCTCTGCCGGTTATGCTTGATCAAATTTGACTGAATTCTGAATATTCAGTGTGGAAATGTCAGCTTAGACAGATATATGTGTGTGTGTAAACTTCATTACTTTTCCCACCCTTACTTACCGTCTTCTGGCTCGTACAAGTGACCAAAGTAGCAAAGATAAATTGCTGGCACTGAGCCACTTTCTCTACCCTCTTCTTTTTCCATCCCCTTCATCCCTCTTTCTAACATCGCTGTTATTCTTCTCTCCCTTCCACCTCCTCCTTTCCTCCCCTCCCCTCTCGTAGCATATGGCCTGAGGTCTCCCAGCCGGCTCCCTCTGGACAGAGAGTCGTGCCAGTCGTGTTCTGGACAGAAGGTAAAGGAATGGAAGAAAAATGATTGGGAGGTGGGCGGAGCTGCAGAGAGGGGATTCAGTCACGACTGGAGAGGGGATGGGGTGAGAGGAGGGAGAGGATAGGAGTGGAGGTGGAGGCTTATTGAGGGAGGTTGTTGGAAAAAGAGACGTGGAGGGAGAGGAAAAAGATGGTATTGAAGCGATCGGAGAGATGTGAAGTGGTGGAAAAGAAAGGAGGAGGAGGAAGAGAGAGAGAGAGAATGAAGGCAAAAGGAAGGGCAGATTATGCGAGGACAAATGGAGGAGATTGACACAGAAGGTAGGGAACATTTAAAGACGTGATGTGTGGACGTTGAGGGAAAGAGGACACAGAGGGAGACAAGGTGAAAACCAAACACATGTAGCGGGGATGAAAGGAGGGAAGAAATGGAGTGAAAGCGAGGAGGGCAAGAGTGCGACTAGATGACATATAGAATGAAGGTGGATAGGTTGATCGGGACAACTTGTGGCATATTACATACACACTAATACACACTGCTTTCAATTGTCTCGCTGGGTATTGATCCAGATATCAGCGACGGTTTCACTGGGTCACTGGTTCCCATTACATCTAACAGATCTCATCAACATCTGCACAAACTGGTCCTTGCATCTGGCTCGTATAAGCTGCCCTCGCCCTCACCCTCGCTCGATCACACGTCCCGTTCACGGTTTAGAGCCAAATTACTCATCCACAGTATACACGCAGGCCTTATTAACCCGGGGGTCCTCCGCTCACAGGGCGTGGGATGATCTGTGTCATCATCTTACACACAGCCTGGTACAAACATCCAGCAGACTGCAGAATCTGACACGGTTTGAATCATTCTCACAACCAAAGTTGTTATCCACTTCCTGTTCTCCTGATTGTCCTTATACAATAGGACAATATGTATCATGTATAATGTTGCGTTTCAGCTCCGTCTGTGGTTATTACCTTTCCCAGGTAATCTTTTCAATCGTGTTTGTTTAAAGAGGATCAATCAGCATGATGTGTCACCGTCTAACGAGCAGCATTCTCTGTATTGCCTCAAAAACATTTTTCTCATGTGATAATGAGGCAACTCGTGATCAGCGCTGATAAGTCCACAAAGATCCACATAAATCCGTGGTTGCGATGTCCTTAAAGTCCTCCTGCAACTACTAAATGGATCTCGAAGTGAAATTGAGGTGAGGTTTTTGTCGATCCCATATTTTATTCCGTTCTCTTTGATGCTGCGGCCACTTTAGTAATGTCTACTTCACTGTAATCTCTTCTTGTGGGATTTTACTATACCTCATTCTGTCATATCCAAGGCTTTTGAATAGAGTTTTCTAGTCCATTCAACCTGTACTCTGTTTGTATCTTTCTTGCAACTTCCCAGTGTCTCTTGTGCCTTCACTGGCTCACACTACCATTAATTACAGAGAGCATAATCAGAGTGTTTATGGGGCCAAGGTGTTGGTTGTTCCGCTGATCCAGGCAGTGACAGATGGTGGCAGGTTAAAAAGCCGGTTTGCATCTCGCAGCAGCCAGCTTGCCTGTTTTATAAACTTTCTATCTGAAAATGGCTGCCATTACAAAGTGCATCGTGGGCCAATTCACCCAAAGCGCCAAAGACATCTGTTCCTATAAAGAAACACATATCGCTGCTGTCCTGGGCAAACCACCTTGCTGCAAAGTTTTGGGTGGCAGAGTTAAGATGTGGGATTGTAACTGGTGTGGCTGGGTGGGAAAATCTGAATGGGCATCTGGGAACCACCAAGATACCCTTAAGCCAGGCAGTGAACCCCATCTACTCCAAAGAAGCTGCTCAGTATAAAACACTGCAAGACTATGTTCATACAGAGCTGATGCAAACTCACATTAGATGAGATAAAGAAAAATAAAGTTTCTCTAACTTGAACTGAGGGTTAATGATGATGTATCAGTACATTTATGTTATATTTAAACTTTTGTTTGTTTATTCTGGTCCTGTACAGGTAACACTGTATTAATATTATTAATTAATATTGGTGGTGTACTCATGTTACTGTTAAAACACATTGCAATCATTTATTAACCAGCATAAAAAATACCTGATTTAGAGACTTCTGGTTCTTCGCTCTGGTGTGAGTTAAGATAAATTGAATGATCATTGTTTCAGAGCAGCAGTGGTCTCAAAGATATGGATCCTCCATTCACAGATGATGTACGAAGTGTCTTCTAAACAATGCATCTTCCTGTTTACACAAGCCAATGATACTGCTGATGAGCTGCGCTGGGTTTTACTGCAATTGGCCACCTATTGTGAAGTTTATGGGTCTATTTGTCAGCCTGGTGAAACCTGGAGGCTGTCATTGACCTTTGACCTGCCTGTGAATGGCTTTCCAATGGCTCTCATCAATGTGAACTAACAGACAGATGGTACGCAATTCATGGTCTGAGAGATCTTAAATCATAAACTTGCTTCAGCTTTATCTGCTAGTGGGGCTCAATTTCTGTTTAGGACCCACAGGAATGCTGGTTTTCCATGATGATCTTAGCTGCCATTAATTTAGTTCACTTAGAACGGCAGGTGTAAATCAGCCTCTGATTAGATGCTGTAATGAAAACCAGCAGGAGTCTGGGTCCCAAAAGATGAACATCCTTTGGCCAAGAGCTCTGAGGCGGAGGGTAAAAAGTGAAGGAGATAATCAGGAAAGTATAAAGAGAGAAATAGACGAAAGAATGAGAGGCCCCGACCATGTCCTTTTTAAAAGCTTTAAAACACTTACATTAGAGTCGGTGAATGGTCTGGCGTGGGACAGAGTGAGGCACGCAAAATGGAGCTCTCAGCAGAGAGAGAGAGTGAACCTGAGCACAATGAAACATAGGATTAGACAGGAGTCAACGAGTACAATTACTATAAAACGAAGAGCCGCGGTTTATGTACTGCAGGACCTTGATTAGTGGATGAGTTTCAGGTGAATTGGCAGCCGGAGCAGAAACTGGTAGCCACGCCCAGACACACACACACACAGACAAATAGAAAACAAACAGGGGACCGACAGGAGCACGAGGAGGGGGAAGTCCGTCAATCCGCCGTTTAGTGAAATCATTCGCTATCGACGTTCTTGTCTGGCGATAAGAGTTGACCTGTCCACTTCTTGACTGTCCTTAAAAATGTAAATCAAATGTAACCCTGGAAACAGATTCAGTGAAGCTGGTTTTTTCCTCTTCAGTTAAGAGATGTTAAAATGAGAACGTGAGAAAGGCAGACGGAGACGAGGAGGAAGAAGATTTAAGCACAGCTCAAGAGAGGAAAATAACGAAGATGTTTGCTTGGTATTGCATGTTTCGCTATCTATTTATGTTTCAAATGCAAATTGTCCTAATGCTTCGGAAATTCAATTAAAATTATATCAAGAGGGTCTGGAAGACAGATGGAAATGGAAGAGGGTGGGGAGGTAATGGAGATGGAAAAGGGCGGAGGTGATCTGAACAGAAACTGAGACAACAAACGATCAGATGGCGATATTAGTCATCTCTTATAATGTATAATTTGAATATTAAATATTGTACAATGCTTAAATAACATTCAAGTTCTTCTGCTGCCATGCCAGTACAGCAGAGCACACACACACACACACACACACACACACACACACACACAAAGGCACAGTCATGCAGGTTTAAATAATACCAGTTCATTATTTCCTCATTTTAATCAATTGTGTATTTTCATCAAACATTCACTTCAATAGAGTGAAGAGTCAAATTGAATTGACTTACAGAGAGAGAGAGAGAGAGAGAGAGAGAGAGAGAGAGAGAGATGGTGGAAAAGGCAGTGCAAGAGAAAAACAAGATATGTGAAGGGGAGAGTAAATTGGTGAGAGACAGAGAAATGTGAGGAGAAAATAAAAGATAAATGATAAAAGCTGAGCGGGAAAAACTGTTTAATGAGAGAGAGACGAGCGAGAGACATTGAGAAGCACATCCGAGAGAGAGAGAGAGAGAGACGATGGCAGAGGTATGCGAGGAGGGAAGGCTGTTCTTTCAGATATGATCAAAAGAGTCTCTATGTGAAGGCTTTGAGGGGAGAGTCATGCAGCAAGACACAACATTCCTCACAGCAAAGGGAGAAAGCAAAATGGAGGGAACAAGAAAAATCAGTAAAACACAATTTAGAGAAGCTCCTCGCTCGGCCTGCCTCTCTGATTGTTACCCTCTAATCTCTGTCACCCATCTCAATCGCTTTCTGTTTTCCTATGTCTCCTTTTTAGTCTCTCTGGTTCTCTCTTGCTGTCACCATCTTCCCCCAGCTCAGTCTCAGAAGAATCTGTAGCAAGGCAACATGCTCTGCTTCACCCTGCTCCGCTCTACAGGGGGATAAAAATTAATTCCAGCTCCCATTAGAAAAACAAGCTTCTGGATGGTAATCAAGATAAATCCGGGCTGGGACGACGCTATCAGCGGAGAATCTTGATTGTTCACTGAGCACTTAGGAGCCAGGAGAGTGTTTGAAAATAGAGATGGGGCGCTCCAAAACTTCTTATCTTGTTTCTCTGTGAAAAGTGGAAGGAAGCATCCACCTGTGACGATAGTTAGGGATTACAGGGACAGAATCCTAATGGGACAAATTACACAGACGAATGATAAGAAGGCGTACTGATACTGTAACGCTCCAAGTCGTGTCGAATTCATAAAAAAAGAGCTCGCAGTTTGTTTTGTTCGGTCCAAACCAGAGTGGAAGAGTTCACTTTTGTTTGTTTTTGGTGTGTGTGATCTGTTTGGTTATGTTCCTGATTTGAACGGGCTGGTGTGCCACAGCAGTCTTCAGTACGCTGAGAAACACATTGTTTACACTGAAGCCTCAAGCTGAATGGAGTCGACTGAATCAAATGTGTCTTTAACCAAATTAGCTGATTTTGCATTCGTTCCTTCCTTGTCCAGTGTTTACTGACAGACCACGAGTCCTTCAGAACAGTGACACTGAATGAAAAGGGTCAAACCAGCAACATTAACTGGACTCTTATAGTCCACAACTGAACTGAAGACAGTGCAGTGTTCAGTTAAGTGTCAGAAGCAGCGTTGTAACTTTGCAGCATTATGAAAAGTATTTAAGTTGTGCTGCTACCTACACTAGATTAAAAAACATACAATCTTTGAACTGAACGTTCTCACCCAAGGGACAGTGAGGACAGTAACGTTTTCAGCCTTTATTAGTGGACACTGAGGAAGTGTTGGCAAATTATCAACAGCTTTAACCAAGACGCCCTTTGACCTTCAAATCTCTAAATACATGCTTACTGAGATGTAACAGATCTGCTATCTGTATCTGGTATCTGCTGCTGGTACATGTGGCATTTTGCTTTCTTGCCACTCAAACCGTCAATTCAGGTTGCCGCAAACAGCGTGTGTCGTTTCATGTGTAGAATTTAGATTGATTGAGTGAAAACTCTGCCCACAGCCGGTCTGGTTTTGCGGAGCGCAGCCATTAACACGAGGCCTGTAAACAAAGGTCACATGGACTCACAAGTCACTCATTTATTGGACAGGAGGTTTGTTAACCTGTCATCCTGCCTGCTTTGACATTTTCGCAGTGAGGGGGAGTCAAACTCAATCAGATTCCATTTCTTGTAACTCAAGCTAAGCATGATTGACTTACAAGCACAGCTCCTCGGGATGTTTGAAAGAGCTAAGAACACAGAGGGAAATAGATGAAAATCAGCAGCCAGATTTTAGTTTACCCTCGGTTGACTTTACTGTTTTAGGCTTTCCGAGCATGAAGAATTGCTTGCTATCTGCATTCATTTCCTTTTATCCACAAAACCTTTTTTTTTCTTTTGTATCACTTACGCTTTATTTGATAAGACACATGAACACGAATCAGTAGCGCTGTTTTAAGTCCTCATCGACCCAGATGAACAGTACTTTTCTGGTGGCTGAGATGATCCTGCAGCAGCGGAGCTGACGCTGAAAGGTTCCAATCAACCTAAAAATTAAATTGTGCAGGATATATATGTGGGAGCTGCCCAGTGCAGCCATAGCTTTCTATCATTTGCTAATGAGCAGGTCCACTGCAGTTGGGGAAAGGGAAGACAGATTGTTATTCCTTTCTGTTTACTGCCCTAAAGTTTGCCAGCTGGTATTCAACCTGTGGGCAGTCGGGCAGTGGCCCAAAGTTCAGTAATAAACATGCTCAATTTAACAACTTGTACTTCCTCGTCTTTGTTATTCCAAATAAATTGCTGTTGTTGCTTGCATTAATATGAAATAAATTGTTTTCTGTGCAGCGGCAAACTTTTTCCTCAGAAAGACGATTCCCTCTTCTTGGTGTTTTTTTATCAACTTTCAAAACTGGATATTAATATGTGTTAATTCCATTTGAGTAATTGGGTTGTTTTGTAAACAGAAAGTTGAACTATGACTGATGGGAGTTTTAGGATTTGTGGTCTTAAACCCATTTCTCTGGCCGGCCTTTTCAGCTGCCTCCTCAGAGAACCCCAACAGAGTATGGCTGACATTCAACCATCCATCTTCCCTCTGTAAATCTGCAGTCCTCCTCTCTTCCAATCTATAAAGAAGGCAGAAAACGTAGATCACAGAATGTGAACATAAAGTCTAAAGTCAAACTTTTTAAGTTCTTAGTTTTGTGATGAATGTGCAGGCCACTCTTTTGTGGACATTGTCCCAGTATTTACGTCCAAACTCAAGACCCATCTATTCAGCGATGCCTGTAATCTATTTCAACTCCCACCTAACCAACTATTATTTGATCTTTTTTTTTTGCTGCAGGTGCTCATTAGTTGCTTTGCCGGTGGTCAGCCCAGGTGTCACCAAATGCTGTCGTACCCAGATGATGTGCAAACAGGTAAGGTCACACACACACACACACACACACACACACACACACACACACACACACACACACACGTTCATGCATACAAACTCTCTCGGTTTTAGGGTTTCTTGCTTCTTTGTGTTTTAGACACACAATGAAGGAAACAAGTAATACAAAGAGACATCTAATTTTTACATCAAAGGAAGCAGTTGTGTAGCTCACACTGGGACCTTCACAATCAAATCAAAGTGTTTAAAAATGAATATTCTCACACGTACTGAATTTCCTGAATGTAACCTTGGTTTGCTGCCTGAGTCTGTAATTATATGACCAAATTGTGTGAGCTCCCGCTGAATTCAGTTTAGCCAAACAGGAAACAGTTATTAAAGAAGCATTAGGTCAAATTTGACATATTTTGGCAACCAGTATTGCAACAACAGCAACCTCTTTCTTTAGTGGTCATTTTGAGGTACAGCAGCCTGTAATTGACAATACTGTCATATTTTAACATCAAGACAAGTAAGCCAGCTGATAGGCCTGAGCTGAGTGGATCATATGCAGGGACTGATCCATATAAGCCACGCCAAGCCCGAGTCGTGATCGCGGTTGGAGCTGGGGATGCTCCAACATGCCAAATGGCGGGTGTCATACAGCATTACATTTAGAAGCTGCAATATGTTGGCAGGAAATCTAATTCAGAAGACAAACAATAAGCAACTACAAAAAGAGTATACAACAATGGTGTTTGAAAGTCAAATATTTAACCAGCAGACAAGGTAATCAGTCCTGGAATTAATCAACAAACCTATCAAACCCCCACAGATACTGTATGCACTAAGTGCTGCGGGGGAGTAACAGTCTTGCAAAAAACCAGGGGTTAAAGTGGGATTTTGGTGTTGAGGTGTGTAATTATCCAAAGCAAATTTGGTGATCCTACAGAGCATCATCAGCCTGCCATGTACCAAACCAAGTGATTATTATTAATTGACATGTGCAAAGGCAGAAAATGTGGAAAAGTCTTTGGCGAGTAGACCCCATCGTGGCTCCATCGTATTTAAAAGGGAATAAGTGAAGCTGTGAGATAGTTTAGGAAGCCCCCCCCCCCGATGGAGTCTAGACACTGGTGGTGGTGAAAGGGGCTGAGGATCTGGATGTGATGAGCTCGACCCGGACACTGATGTGATGCAATGTGAGCGGCTTATGGAGATCATGGCAAAATCTGGTTGGATGAGAGAGAGAGAGAGTAATGTATTTATTAAATAAACAGCAGTTAAACAGCTAATGATGCACACGTTAGTAACTTGTTGATTTTAACAAGTCTATATAAAACAGCATGTGCTTTTGATGGTATTTGTTCATCTCTGTTTAAAACACTGTATTTGAAATCTTCTAAATCAAGGCTGTTACTGTGCTTTCCATGTACAGCTAACAGTCATCTATAATAGAAACATCTGTATGCATCTGTGTGTGGAGGCTTTGATAGAAAATCAGCCCTGGTGGGCAGACGGGTGGAAGAAACGCCACTTTGAAACATAATGAAAATTTAACTGGATTTACACCATTTTGTCTTCACGTATTTAAAGCAGCACATCAGCAGCAGCTTCAGTCCTCCGTCA
Organism: Enoplosus armatus; assembly: GCF_043641665.1. Classification (NCBI taxonomy): domain Eukaryota; kingdom Metazoa; phylum Chordata; class Actinopteri; order Centrarchiformes; family Enoplosidae; genus Enoplosus; species Enoplosus armatus. The sequence goes on along the minus strand of NC_092181.1, from coordinate 25,533,652 downwards.
GCGTCTACACATTCAATACTGGGTGGAGGTAACCTGCATTCTGCACCTGCACACAATCACTGAAGTCGGACGACTAAAACAACGCACCTGAAACACCTTCTGTTTAGACAAACCTATAAACTGCTCGTCACACCTTCAGCTCATCAGTGAGGTGTTTGGGTTGGTTTTAACAGGGCTGTTCCTGGCCCTTCCTGCTTCGGAGACTTGTGATTCTGCTCTGTTTCTGCAGTATTTTGCTCATCCATCTGTTCTCCCCAGCAGCCAATTTACAGCTTTTCTTACCCCTCACTCTTCTCTGTCCCATTCTCCCAATCCATCCTCACTCATCACTGCCATGCTCTCTCCATCCCTTTTTCCATTTTTTCAGTCTCCTGTGAGTTTTTGGGCCTCCCTACGACCATCACTCTGTCTCTGCCACACACTTTCTTATCTGTATTCTCCTGTTGTCTGACTTGTTCTGTCTCACAGGCTCCTCCTTTTATTCTGTCTTTTGTAGTTTTGCCTTTCTCTTCTCCCGTCTGTGTGTCTTGACCTCTCCGTCCATCACTTTTGAAGTGTAAATCTATCCAACAGAACTCTAATAAAGTGGTGGGGGCTGCCTTAACTGCTGATGAGACGAAAAGAGATGGAGAAGAGAAGAACGAAATGAGGGGAAAAAAGGTGGAGCAGTAGTTTGGGAAATGGAGAGAGCGAGGCCAGTTTGAGCTTGACGAGAGGGCAGAAGGACAAGCAGGAGAGGGAGTTGTAGATGTGTATCTGTGTCCAGATGTGTTTTAAAAATAAAATAAATAGAGCAACAAAGAAATACAAAGAGATATCTTATTTTTACATCAAAGGAAGGATGTAGCGGAAATTGGCTTCTGAGGCCTCTTATTTTAAAATGATATTTCATGATAGGTTCAGTTTATTGTAGGGATGTTCTTTTCGCCCCCAATCCTTACTTGAGTAAGTGAGCTACAAAGTGCACATCTACAATAACATTAGTACGGAAATTGTGCATTAAGACAACAGTCTGCATTACAACTTTTTTTTATTACCGTTTCCTTTGGACCAACGATAAGACAGGATCCTAATCACTGAGGGTTACAATGAGAACATCTTACTGATAAATCTTCCACAAACCAGATTCCATTCAAGAAAGTACAGTAATTCAATTAAAAATTCTCTATCATGTTGTTTATTATTTAAATTATTATTAGAATTCCTGAATCTGGGTCCACAACAACAACAACAACAACAACAACAACAACTAACCTCTTGTTTCTTGGCACAAAGAAAAAAGGAAGGGAGCCATTGCATGTAGAAAATCAGGAACATTTAATTGGCTCAATATGTGCATTGTGTTGCTTGGCGCTCTTCCTCAGGCTCACGTGTCTCTTCAAAAAGGGAAAAAGCTGGAAGTGATATGATAACTACGTCATGTCCCTCTTACATAATGACATATTAAACACAATTAACATAATTCATAAGGAATGAAACACCTAATAATCTGGAGATAACCCGCTGAATAATCCAAAAATTATAAATGTTAAAGAACCAACTAATGTGGAAGCCGATCATGGTCCGACATGCAACTTACACAAGTGTGATGTGGAAACTTGAAACCTCCAGAGCACATACTCAATGGACAGGACAAGTAGCATCCAGCAGTTAAACTTTTGAAATGAACACTTGCACATTGAAAATAATCTGGATTTTTCAATGAGGGAGAAGGAGTAGATGAAATTTTCATTTCCAACAATGTAATTGTGGAAAGACCAGATCTGACAGAAGTTATTAATCAAAGCAGAGGATCTTTATATGTCTGAAAACATGTCTGGAGGGGGTCACTCAATGGCATGAACTGTCCACTAAATTACGTTAATATTTGTCAGGTTTTTGATTTATCTCGTTAACAAGCGAACTAACAGGACCACGATAAGGAGGAGGTAATAAGCGGTTTTGGGAAAAGCTGAAAGAAATATGTGCAAATGAAATGGATACCATCCCCATGAGCACCCGGTGCCAAGTTGACACCCAAATCCATTTCTGCTGTGGTCAGTGGTGCATCAGTGCAGCACTGTTCCCACAGAGAGAGAGGGATGGCTGGACACAGAGGAGGAAGGGAAGACAGGGAAAGATGACTGGCCGAGTATCTGACGTGTAGCTGGGGGAGTCAAAGCAAACGAGGGAAGGAAGTGAGGAGATGTGACGGGGACCAGCGCTTTCCAAATGTACAGGGAGATAGAAAAAGGGATTGAGAGAGAGATGGGAAAGACTGACGAGAGGGTGAAGGAAGGAAAGAGACGGGCGATCAAAGAGCTGACAGACCCTGGCACATAATGAAACCAGCCTGGGCTGATGGAGGAAAGACAGAGGTGGTGTGTAAAGAGTGAATATGAGAGCTTCGTTTGAAAGGAAACAGTTGTGATTAAAATTAAACAAAGATGAAATGTTAATGAGTCAATCAACTAGCATTTTATTTGAACCCGCAGTAGCACTGTATCAGCTGGTTTAATCTCTAACCAAAGGCCACGTTAGACTCGAGACTATGTTGTCCGAGCATAAACACACTGTTCATCACACGTCTCTGCAAACTAATAAAGAAAGAACAGAGTTTGTTGCCAAAACTCATTTTCATAAAGACAATTACAGGCAAATAAAGTAGCTGTGAAGAATTATAGCTGAAGTAGGTTTTTACAGCGCAGCTTCTACTTTGTTTTATTAATTATATGCCACCCAATTATAAGCCAAGTTGTGCAAATTGACTTTTTCCACAAAATGGTTTCAGCCAGTTTTAACACTGGAGCATTAAGCACTTTGATTCCAAAAGCTGCTAAAATAGGATTTTGATCAGCTTAACATACAGTAGCTTTAATTCAGTAACAGCCCATTAGAGAGACTGTCCAGGAAGCAGAAGTCAAGTTCAACTCCAACCACCCATCCCTGCAGAAGTGCCCTTGAGCAGAAACCTCAAAAGATCTAAGAAATACGAGGAAAAACTTCTAGTTGACACAGTAATGCAGTATACTCAAATAAGATCGGTTTACCAGCTGCTACAACTTTGTGATAAAAAGACTAAGGTGTAACATGGCAGCTGGAGATGGATGGAGGAAAAAGAGAAAAGGCAGTGAGAGAAGATAGTGAGGGGATGGACTGTCTGTCCTGTCCTCCCTCTCATCGTTGGGTTAAAATTTATACAGTCTATAGTGTGTAACGTCTGAGCCATGAGGATGAGAGAAGGGAGGGAAGATGGAGAATGGGGTGGGGGTTACAGGATGCGAGGGGAGAGGCAGTCGAGAAAAGTCAAGAAAGAGCAGAGCCGTGAAAGATTTGTGGCTGCAATGAGGCGTGGAGCCACGGTAGAGGACGAGGGAGGGAGGGAGAGAGAGAGAGAGAGAGGTGGAGAGAGACTGAGGATGAAAGAGCCAGAGATGGAGAACAAATGCGAGGGACACAGAGAGCGAGGCGGAGGGGATAAAGGGATGAGAAGAGAGCGGAGGAGCAAGGAGCGAGGGGGATTGAGAAGAGCGTGTGAAGTCAAAAGCTGCTGAAAAGTGTTGCAAAGTTACGTAACACAACCCTTCTCCTCTCCTAACAGGGGGATTGTAGAAAATGCAGTAAATTGGGCATATTAACAACGTGTTTTCACCCACCGCTGGGAGGAAGATAAAATATTTGTTGCGCAGGAATACTCAGATCGCATTTCTCTACGCACCGCCTCGGCAAGAACCCCACCGCTGCTGCTCGAGCAAAATTTAAAATGAAGAAACCGCTTCCTGTAAAGCAGAGCAAATGTCAAGGATAAGTGATATTTATCAGATTGAATTTTCTAGGATAATTTAATAATCCCAGTAAAACCTCAAAACATCTGAGAGTTAAAGAGGAAACACCAGCTCAGATCCAACCCTCGATATAGTCAGTGGCTTCCATCAGAGGCATGTTTTATTAAAGCTCACCACATCTATCCAGCCATATACTGTAAATCAGGTCACCATGCCCGAGACACAGAGGCTGCAGACATATTGAAGCTAAACACAGATATCTTCATAATCCCGGTGACAGTGTGCCCCCGGCGGCGTGCAGTTGTGGGGAAGAGCGTCAGCAGCGGGGCTTGATTGGTGCTTATTACTTTCACCTGTGTTTGGGATTGACGTCTGAGAAATGCTCAGAGACCAGTGGTGGCTTTGAATATAGCATGTTAAGAGCTTCTGTCAGTAATAGTGTGATTAAAGTCTGTCACCCTCCTTGTTATTATTCTTTTTGTTAAATATAAAAATCACTTGTTTTGCACTGGAGTGATTGATAACATTATGGCTGCATCCCATTTTGTTACACCCCTGGTGTAGATAATAAATGAATGATGGCTGAAGTCCATTTAGCTGCTTCATTTTCACTGGTGTAAATTCCTGTGTGGCAGTGCTGCTGTTATTAATGCTGGTGTCCTTCAGGTTGGACAGATTATGTATTTTATAATTCTTATTGATTTTGGTGAATTGCTAGTATAACGGCAGCTTTTAACCCAAGCAGATCAAATCTAAACATATTAACACCACTCGCCTGCAATGATATGAACGCATTTTATCACTTTTATTTATAAAACTAGAAGCAGCTTGAGAACTGATTTTGAATGATATCATGAGCACTTTGTAAGCTCGCTCTGTGAAAGGTGCTATATTAAATAAACATTCTTATAATGAATAAATAAATAAATGCCATACACAATGACAAATACATAAATACAGTAGAAAAAAAAAAAGAAATGAGCTGGTTAAAAACATGTTCCTGCCTTTAGAGTTTCACTCAGTCTCACTTTAGATGAAGTGGTGCTCACGATGCATGACGAGACGTAATGCTTTCATTATAAACACATTGTGAGTGCATGGTAACTATCCTAATCAGATCCTGAGATGCAATAAAAACAATTTACAAAACAGCGCGAGAGTTGAATATTTTATGTAACAGCTGTCAAGTTAAGGACGTTAGACTAAATTGAATGTAATGTTTTGATGTTTGTTATTATGTTGTAAGAAAAAAAGAAAATATGCTTCTCAAATGACCTGCTCGCAAATGATCATAATGGAAAGTGTGCAGGCTGTTTGTGTGTGTGTGTGTGTATGGGGGGGGGGGGGTGATGATAATAAAGCAGGAAAGACAGTTGTGTATGTGTGCCTTTTGTGCCTTTGTGTGTTTATGTGTGAGTGCATGATGACTGTGTGTGTGTGTGTGTGTGTGTGTGTGTGTGTTGCGTGGGCTGTTGTTTCCGTCAACATGCGACTGCAGCTGCAAGTGAAACGTAAGCCGCTGCTGTGAAATCTGTCTCTGTTCTTCAAGTTCCTTCTTCCTCTTCTTCCTCTTCTTCCTCTTCTTCCCTACTCTAACTCTTGCCTGCATACATATTGCACTCTCCCACATACAATATGGTCGCATGTGTCTTCCTAATGTCCCTGTATGTATTCCACTTCATGATAGCGACGCCTACTATTCATCGCACGCGCTGCTGTTATTTGTGATGCGGTTGCCACGGCGAGCTTTTGTTATTCCTTTTTATCTCTTCTGTATGAATTGTTCATCTGGGGAGGACTTGAGGCAGGAAATGCCCGCCCCCTGTTCTCTATAAGAGCCTCTCTGCAGCTAATTTACATCTTGAACCCTTAGACTACTTATAAAAATGATGGCTGCTCTTCCCTCCGTCAACAAAAGCATCGCGTCAGGTATTGTTATCATTGTGCAATATACAAACAACCGATACTATTTATCCATCAGAGGAGGCACCACAGGGACAAAAATAAGGGTCACATGACTAAGAGGGATGAAATGCTTTGAATATGAAGTAGCTGTCGGGGTGGGTTGTCACAATGTAAAACACCAGTGAGCATGGTATTACTTTCCTGTTATGAGATTTTATGAAGAGAATGATGATGTTTAGAATTCACAAGAAGGGAATCACATATTGGTGAACTCTATATCTGTGCTTATACACCTGTATGTGACCTGTGGATCTCAAAATCTGATCATGCAGACAACAGCAATGCAACACCTGGCTGTCACTGTTGGGTGTAACATTAAGCGGGTTGTTGGAGGGAGTTGTGTGTTCCCCTGTGCTATGCAAATATGACTTTAGGACCACAAAAGCCAAACAGTGCTTGTATAAAGGGCAGCTGTACACTACGTATATAAGTCTTGATTAGTTTAGTCTTGTGACCACTATCATATTTACATGTTTGACCCTGGAGTCTGGTCACTGTAACCAGGTGCTCTGTGTTATGACAAGTAAGCAACAAGTAATCGAGTTATACTCATTTTAACTCTATCGTCAGACAAGAGTGTGGATGCAAACATTCATTTTTAATATTTGTATAATTCGTTCTATTGCAACCGCGCTATGTCAAGAAAAGTCAAAAGGCTTATTCAGTTCAGTTTAGCTTCTTCGGTCAGGAGGAACTTTGGAAGCCTTTTGGATGAGAGTCAAACATGGTCAAGAATCTAAAGCAAGCACTTCCTGACGTACATCACCGGACACACATCTTACTGTACATTGAAATGTCATCCAGTTCACTTTGCTTCCATTTGCAGTTTACACAAAATAACGTTGCAAACATGAGAATCAAACCATAGCACCCAGACAGTTTGAAAAACAGAAGTCGTTTTCTCTAGTTTTTCAGGTGAGTCTGTGCAGGACAGGACAGTTTATTTCGTACACGAGCCATTTATTTCACACATTCGTCATTTATAATGTTTCTTGTGTCCTTCTTTGTTTTTTGGAAGTGTTTCGATGTGATTTAGTTGTCTACCATTCTTAACTTCTTCCGTTTTGAGGTGAGATGTTTTATAAAGCTCAAATGAGTTTTCATCTTTTATGATAGTTTTATTGGCTTTATAAAAGGTAAATATACTTAAGGCTAAACTCAAAGGATTCGGAGACTTAAGGGTGACAGCATCAGAGCAGGGGCATTGTGGGAGAGATACGACAGTAATATAGTCAGCAAAATGAGAAATAGCTTAATAAAAAGCGAGGAAAGAGAGCGAGAGAGGGAGAGAGAGCAGGAGGTGGAGAGACGGAAGGAAACTTGGCAGGTGCTGCAGTGTATGCATCAGTAACCAGAGGGGAATGCAGTGTTATTGATTAGCCTATTACAATATCAATCAACCACACTGCTAATTTACTAATGACACCTTTACTGTTGGATTATAGTATGAAGGGAGGGCACCGCTGCTTCGCTCCCACTGGAGATCACTGTGTCAGTTAAAGCACATTTTTCAATGAAGCATTAGACAGATGCAGAGATGCAAGACCAGGGAGCGTCAGTATCATTTTGCATCTACCTTGTCAAATTTGTTTTTTAGTGATCTGTGACTGTGTTTCAGGACCTCATCGCTGAGATTTTGGATCGAACAGATCAGTCATGAGAATGGAGCATCTCTTTGAGAAAAAAAAAGCACTCCTAGGGAGATATTTTCTCCACCTGGTTTTTCAACTTGATATACACTGAACATACTCGAAGCATAGTAAACAAATATAAATACTGTACATTCAATCTGTGACTGGTAAGGGCTTAAAAGTTCAAGGTCTTGTATACAAGGACGATGATGGCATATCCAAGCACACTTGCAACAGCACTTGGTGATTAATCATTTCCTCTCAGCCGGTCACTTGTGACAAGCCGTTACAGACCAACACTTTGCTTTAAGCTACGTCGCCTGCATGCAACTCTCATCTCTTGGCACCTATTCCCCTCAAACAAACATGTAGTTTGTTAGTTAGTGCTTTTTCCAGTGACTCAAGTTCAGACTACTACTGAAGCTACAGCTTTCATTACCTATAGCAGCTTGCACTCCTATTGAAGAAAGAATTATGAACCATGCTCCGTTTTTGGAGGATTTTAGTTTTCCTTTTTAATACAGTCAGTTTGCTCTTAACTACAGGTGTCACACTGGAGTGTAGACCACAACACAGAGCCATGATGAGGCAGAGTACGTCAAACTGGGCCTTGAACACCATTTGCGTCGGACAGTAATGTGCGCTGTCCAAAGAAGACACACAGATGTCTAAACATTATACATTTGTGGCATTTTTGTTACAGATGGACAAGAGACAGATTGACGATGGTGAGATTTTTCATTGGCTGGGTTAACTATTTTTAACCATTCTGCCAGCTGATCTAGGGCGAGCAGAAATATCTCACAGTAGAATATCCGCACTAAACACACTGAATACAACCAAATGGATGTGCAAAGCATGTTTGAAAGTCAGGAAAATACCGACATTTCTTTGCACTGCCTGTGCCACGACAAAGACTGACGCCATAATGTCAGATCTCTCAACTGGGGGGCTTTTAGGAGAATAGAACATAATCTTGTTTTGCCTCTAATCCCAGGCAAGTATGGATTTCAGTCCTTGTTAAATATATATATATATATATATATATTTTAAATGACACGGTTCCCAAGACATAACAGACTCAAGTTGACCACATGTTGTGATGGAAAGAAGACGTCAATAAAATGACAGATTTGTGGTATTTGTTATCACCAAGACTACGTGTTCTGCTGGAATGTTGAATAACAGATTGATGTTTTTCAACATTTTTTACTGGATGGGTTTAAAGTAGATATTCTGGGTTATGGTAGTCAGGTCCAAATACACTACACTCAGGGGCCGATTTACAGTATATCCGATCTTGATCCAGGCAGCAGAAATGTCTTACAGATACACAGATGTCAAGAGGTAAACCACAAACAACAAGATGGGTCAAGAATGAAGACTAGATACAAAAAGCTGCATGTTTCTGAGGATTACCTTCCAAAAAGCTGCATGTTCTCTCCGAGTGGCTTCACGTCTTATTTCTGACAATATTCCGTTGCCACAGTATAATTTTCAAACCAACCAAATGCTTACAGATATTCAATGGAGTTGTAATGACAAGCTTTGAGCGATAGCTTAGCATTCAATTACAAACAGCAGAGGAATCAAACCCCCAGTGGCTTTATACCTTCAGGGAGGGCTGCGTTCAATACCACCAGTAATCCCGTAAATGGTTAAAAGTGCCTAATCCTTGTCGCAGTAAGGCCTTTATGTGGCCATTTAAACTTGCTGTTTGCTTAGAAAGAAACCTCAGCCGCGACACGCCTAACTGGATTAGACAGAGCGGCGTGTGCAGAATGGCATAATACTGCTGCGAGGTAATAGAGATGTTACATACACAGCCCCCATAGGCACCACTACACATGTTCTATGGGCACGAGAGTGTGTGCGCACCGGAATAATAAAGTGATAGAGATGTTAAATACAGAGCTCCCAGTGGTATCACTGCATACACTGTGTGTGTTTCCACTGGCGACAAATGATGCCTTTTTTTAAATGTGTTCTTATTCAGCTGCGGGGATTCATGAAGTATATATTGCCTCGTTTAAACTTGGAAAATCACAGAGGGCCAGCCCTCGTTTACAGTGAGGTAAAAAAATGAAGATACAAAATGATAAAGATACAAGAAAATGAGTATTCTTTAGTATTTATTTATGGTTTATTTGATATGGACAGATGCAGTGTACATAGACAAACCGAGAACAGCTATTCGATGCAAGTATCTTAGTGTTTATAGCAGATGCTAATTTGTAACACCCGTCCCTGGAAGGGCTTTTATGATGAATAAATAAGTACAGTTCATAACATATACATAGAACAATTCCACTGAAACAGGTACAAATAAAAACAGAATGGTTTTTGATCTTTGATTTAAATTCATCAAGGGGCGATCAACAGTGTGAAATGCCTTAGAGAGGTCCACAAAGATGGCAGCACAATGTGACAGTGTGTGTGTGTGTGTGTCCTGGTGTGTGTGTGTATTCCCAGCATTGTTTCTGCTGCTGAGAAATGTGTATGTCCCTGCTTGTGTGCATGTTCATGACTATTTGAGTGGATTCCCTGCATAGTGGTAACTGCTGCAAAGTGTGTGCATCTGACTGTATAACAGACTGTGTGGGTGTGAGTTAAGTGTTTTTGTGAATGCGCGTGTGACCACATATGTCACAGTGTGCATGTTAGTTCTGTGTGTTGGACTGTATGTGTTGGTGTGAATGCCTGTGTGTTTGTTTGTCTGTGTTTGCATTCTCAGCAATATGTCTGTACGCCTATCTGTATGTTTTTGTCTAATTGTGTGTGTGTGTGTGGAGCCGAGCTGGGCTAAATGGATTCCCTCCATCTTAATAGAGCTGGAACCATGAGGTTAATGAGCGAGCGATGTTCAGACGATGCCAGAGCGCTTCAACTGCATTTATCACAGCGTAAACCAGCAATGGCGCAGCAACACATATATGCAAATATACTTGTGTTTTGGTATCTTCCTGAGAACTAATTTGTGTTTTAGAGAGTGAGGATATTTTTGGGGAGACCAGACAATGAAAGCACTGATTGTTTGTTCGAACACCCAAAACAACCTGTTTCCTAACAAGCGAGTTCTTGCAGCCATGTGAATAATGAAACAGGAGACCGTGTTTCACATCCCATCTGCTCCAAACTGTCAGTGTTGTTTGCTTTTAACCATGAGCACCATCGCCACCAAACTTTAAAGGGGAACGCCACCAATTTTAAACATTTTCCCCGTCAGTTTTATGATGCCTTTTGTGGCTCTGGAGCACGGAAGACATAGGGCCCTGTTTAAGCGATCTAAAGCGCATGGTGCAAGTGCATTTAGGGCGTGTCCCACTCCCCCTTTGCTAGTTAAACGCTAGTTAAAAGACTCCATATTTGTAGCAGAAAGCCTGTGTTACAAACTGGGGGTGTAAACACATGGATGTTTACCAGCCTGGTTGGGTCTAATGAAAAATGCCATCAAGTTGCATTGTGGGAAACGTAGAACCCAGTGTTTTGGAGCTTTACTCGTACAATGGACCAAAAGTTCGGATATCCTGGCCTCCCTTGCTGGTCTCCCACAGCATCTAATCTAATCTAACATTAAATCTATTTATCTATTTAACCACCTTTTTACACGTCATTATCAAAGGCAGTGACTATTTTGTGGATTCGTTTGGAGGACATTTTTATCAGGTTCTTACTTATTTAAGGGGCTGTTTAATTAAGATTATTACTAGGTAAGGGTAAGGGGCTGGGGAATAAATGTTATCACTGAAGGTGCTCACAGGCACAGAAGCACAAAGATGCTAGAGTGTGTGTGTGTGTGTGTGTGTGTGTATACACATGATAGTATTATGAATACAAATGAGTTTTTGCGCCTATGTGCTGGAGAAGGACTTGGAGATGTAAAGAACGCCAGAGCTGCACAGTCTTTCATTACTGAGTGCATGTTTGTGTGTTATTGTACATGTGTCAGTGATGTGTTAGTGTAAGCGCTGAGGCTTCCTTTCATGCGTTAACATACATCTGAAGCCTGTAGGAAAGATAAGCCCCAAGCCCTCTCTCTCTCTCTCTCTCTCTCAAGTGACTGCAGACGAAATCCTTTCTTATCCTGCAACAATGCCTTACATTTTCAGTCACCTTCTGCATGACTATCACCTCCCTAATTACACATCATTCCCTTTTAAGTTGCTAGGGTTCACAAGAGAGGAATGAGCAATGAGAGAGAGAGGGAGAGAGAGAGAGAGAGGCAGGGCCAGTGTAAAATGAGTCCTATTCCCACTATAAGCCAATCTGGTGTAATGGTCTCCCACATGGAGCCGGGATGACTCGCCCACTTTTAATGACTCTGCTACATCAAACACTGAAGCTGCCAAAAAGCAGCACAGACTTTTCATCCTCGTTCTCTCCCACACTGTTCTTGGACCTCCTCATTCCTCACCTTACCCCTTATCTTCTCCCGCCCTTTCTCAGACATCACCATCTCGGACGAAAAAGAGCATCAGAATGAGGGAAAGAGAGATGAAGATGGGGGAAGGAAGGAGAGACAGTTGGAAAGAGAGAGGTAGAGAGAGTAACAGGGCTTCATCTCTTTGGTCCCTTGCTGCTTTAATATTTAATCAACACATGGAATTTTCAGTTGCTAAATCTGACTCCTAGATATCAGCTCTTGACTCATCACTATTTTATTATTTTGTCACTATGTCTCAGTCCTTGTCCCTCTCCTTCCCTCCCTTCTCTCTTTTTCTTTGTCACTTGTTCTGTCCTTGCATTCTCTGAAACTTTCCAGTTACGAACACCCACCTGTTATCTACCTCTGCACATTTTCAATTTGGACATAAAATTTGAGAAAAAAACTTCCAAGAAGGTCTGTGTTGCCTGAGGTGGAAAAGTTAGCATATCGAAAAAAGAGAAGATTCAATCAAGGCTGGGTGAAACAGATAGTAGAAAAAGGAGAAGCAGGTATGTCGAGGTGTATTTGAGCAAAGTGCTGCTGAAAAAAGCCCAAAAAACAAAATCAAAAGAGTTGGACTGTAGGCCAGTATAGTATAGTCGAATAGCTCTGGAGAGCCCTTTCTTTTTGTCACTTCCTCTCTCCTTCCATTCTCTGACACTTTCTAGTGTCCCACTTGCTTTTTCTCTCATCCTCTCTTTCACAGAATTTACATAATAATCAATTCCACGTGATTTGTCTGACTGAAGTGTGACAAAAGTGCTGCATTTCCAAAGCGCTGATGTGCGTAGATGATAGGAAATAGGACAGTGGTGTCACCCAGGGATGACATACTGTACGTGTAAAGGCAGCCGGTGTGTGTGTGTGTGTGTGTGTGTTTACACTGACGCTCACCGTACCCCACTGATGTGTGTTCCCCAGCAGCAATTAAATGCCCTCAAGTCCGAGTAACTTCTGCTTGCTTAATTGTGTCATTTTATCACATTCTCCTGATTATTTTCATGGAAACTGATTCACATTTTATTTTTGTGTCCAGTGTCTGCTGCACTCTCCTTGCCACCCTGCTCTCTGCATGTTCTTTCTCCATCAGTATCACTGGCCAAGCACATTTCTGTCTCTCTCTGACCCCATCCGTTGTCACTGTCTCTCCATCCTTCTCCTCCTCACCGCATGTTGCTTTTGTCTGCTATAATAACCCGCTCCATCTCAATTTACTAGCTATCCAGTCCATTGGAGATCCTCACTATGTTTGGCGTCCTGTCGCGCCTGCTTCTGTGTGCCATTATTTGCTCATGTTTATTTTAATCCACTTTTGCATTGCTCATCTCTTTTCTCCTGGTGATATATAAATATACAGACACACACTTGCCCTGTGGCTGGCCGCTTGCACCATCTCAAATCCACATTTTATTAACTGGAGACCTTCTCCTGGACCTTCCATCTTCCCTCAGTATGCCTCCCATGCACCTGCCGAATACATCTTTCGAGACTCCTCTAAATAAATAAAACCAATTTCTTTGAGATTGTTCAAAGTTAAATCAAGTGGTATTAGCCTTTTTCATTCAAGGCTGCAACAGAAAAGGATTCACAATAAAATTACAAAAAGATCAATACCCGAGATGAAACACAATGAAGCCATAACAGGATCAATTTGATAAAAAGGTAATTAAAGGTCACAGTAAAACGGCAGATTAAAAGCGAACAAATTACTCAAGTGATTAATTGACGAGAACATAAACAGCATAATCGTCCATGTGTCCCCTAAATATCATTGGCTGAATGCCAACACTGTGTGAGGTGATGAGTGATGATGAACTACTCACCTTACTTCCCAACTTATAATTAAGTTCTACAAATTATTGGTGACTTTTATTATACGTCCTTTGAAATATTATTAAGTAAACACAGCTAATGTAGCTAATGTTTCGGTTTTTAGCTCTTCAGGTTGGTACTCATACATCGCATTCATGAACTACGCACAGTAACACAGTCTGACACCTTCGCTGTGTGAAAAGGGGAAAGTAGTTCTAGATTGAAAGTTTATTGCCGGTGTTTTGTTTCAGTAACAGTACGTATCCTTCCACTGCGCTGTCCAATTTTATACAAAAACACTAACTTTAAAGATAGATAGACTGCTGGAGCCTAATATTAGTTTTGGCTGTACATCAGAATTCATTCAAAACCACAATTGTTAATCAAAAATAACTTTCCTTTCACTCTCCACTCTCCAAAACTCTATAATTCTGTTTGGCACTCACTCATCCAGCTCTTTCTTAGTTTTTGCTGAGCGTGGATTCTCTTTCACAGAACTCTTCTGCTTTATATTCATACAGCTACACCCATCCACACCCAACACCCTGCTGATGGCCACAGAGACGCTCCAGCTAAATTCTCTTCTGTTCTGTCATGAACGTTGATGACGGGTGAGAATGGAAATTCATTTTTAGCCTCCATGGTATAGTCTACATTTATGCAGCTCCCCTGTTCCAACAAAACCATGTTTAGTTCCCACGGGTGCTTAACTTTGAAGAAGCCACTTGATAGTTTGAAAGAGCTTAACTTAATTTAGTTTACAAAACACAAAACAAAGCCGAATGAATCGCAGAGGAATATTTGGGTCAGTGTAACAGCCGCACATCCTGTGGGTTGGGATTAGAAATACAATGTGAAACATGAAAGACTGAACCCGGGCCGGAAGCTCCCAAAGCGGCTTCCTGGAGTTTTTTTTTCTGTTTTTTTTTTTTGGCATAATCAGAAAGTGATTGTTATTTTCCAAATTTACTAATTAGCAAAGAAAACACACCAGAGCCCTTTGTTGCTTCAGTGGCAGACTATGTTTTAGGGCTAAATCTATTTTTGTTTAAATATTCTAGTACATTATTAAAAAGTGCTATCTTTGATAACGAGATCTATACATGATGTCCAGTCTCGCTATAACTTTACTCTCTCTCTGGTGTAACAGCAGTCCCTCCTGGCCAAAATGAAATCTCTTAAAGCAAACTGTCTCTTACCGTTAAGGATAAACTGCAAGCTGCCATTGTTTGTAAAGGTAAGAGCTCATGCAGACAGAATAAGTAAATGCACATTTTTGTTAAACTATTAGCACAACCAAATGATCTTGAAATGAACCGTGCAGCCAACACTGTGAACCTTAAATTTGTATGCAGCTACTTTGCAAGGGTATTGGCTTGCCAAGTCGGACGGCTGAGTGCACAAAGCTCACGACTTCCAATCTCATGGGCTTGACACATGGTAGGAAAGGAAAGTCAAAAACTGACGAAGTGTGCTGCCCCATGTGACAGGCTTGATACACTTCAGGCTACGAATGCAGGCACAGAGTAGATCGTAGGTCTAAGTGGACCCAGAGATCCACGGTTGGCCCAGAGATCTGATGAATAAGGCATCAAAGTAGGAAATAACTGGGCATCAAAACATATACGAGGTTGAAAAATTAGTTAGTTAACACAAGAGGCTTTTCCTGATCTGAGGCCCCTATCAGCAGGGCTAACAGTTTAGGCACAGAAACAATGTGGTTACGTTTGTGGAAAGGTTAGGGTTAAAATTATGACTTTATTAAGGGTTATGGGACATTCATTGTCATGGTTACAATAAAAAACACTTGGTTAATGTGAATAAACGATTGTGGTCTTGGTTAAAAGAAACCGACGTTGACTGTCAGAAGGAAACGGGAAACCAACTGTGGTCTCCTGTGTTTAAGTCTGATCTATTCTTGACTGACTTCATCCTTTGCTCTTATGATTACTATGGTTCAGATGGCTTTGTCACTTCAGCGTGAACATGTGTCGTTCTGGGGCACTTGCTGAAACGGCTGATTCAGTCTCCAAAAACCCTGGATCCTACATTTCCCATAACACAACTACTGTCTTTTGTCGCTAAACACCCACGTCTTTCAAAGTCCACACCATGCAAACGCAAACCTTTGGATATAAATTTGTAGTCCAAGTAACCCTGATGACATCACTATGACATAATCAGGGTTATTTTCTCAGATTTGATAAAGCTCCTCCAGAACCACAGAAGACATTATATACAGTAGCTGTTTCCAGGGAGGCTTATTAGTAATCTGCCAGCACTTTGGGACCCATGCAGATCTGATGTGAAACATTTCAAACGTCTACACTGCATTGTTTCAACCTGCTCAGTCATATCAACTAAAACAAAACCCCGCAGCACAGCAGCAGGCATGCAAACGATCCTATATTGATTATTACACAGATTTATTGGGCTACTTGTACTAAGCATTATGCACAGCGGAATGCTTGCAATTTCCCCGTTTGTAATTTGCACCTACCTATGTGTGTGTTTCTGAATGTGTGTGTGTGTCCATTAATCTAGGTTGAGACCAAGAGAGAAGTTGCTGGGAGATGCAGGATGCATCCATAAAGCAAACCTGAGTCTCATTAGGGTGACAGCACAGAGACAACATTACTCACGCCTCGCTCAACCTCTGTCTGTCTTTCTCTTACTGTCTTCCATCTCATTTCCTTCTTTATCCTCTGTTTCCGTCGGCTTTTCTTCGCCCATCCTTCCTGTCACCCTTCTCTCCTCTCACCCTCTACCTTTCTCTCTCACTCTGTTATCATGTTTGACTCTGCTTATTTTCTTTTGATCACTTTTTCCTCCCCACATGCTGCAGTCTCCGTGACAGCCTGCCCCCCTCCCTCTCTGTCGTCTCGCTTTAGGCTCATGGCACAGAGATGGCATTACTCAAACCCCTCTGTCAGCTGGCTCTACCTCTCTCTCTCTCTTCGTTTCCTTTATGTCGCTCGATCTCATTCCGCTCTCTGTTTTCTACACAGGCTCATTATAGTTATTTACACCTCTTGTCTGATGCTACCTGACTCTGTCTTTCTCTGCCTCTCTCTGTCTCTGTTCGCATCTTTGCCTCCATTTATATCCGTCTCATTGCTGTATAGCTGGAACTCTATGCATGATGTCATCTTTCTCAACAGTCCTTGCTGTATCCTATCCATCCTCTGTTCTTTTGTTTCTTTCTCCCTTTTCACTTCTTTTCTCTGCCTTCTACCTTTTCTCTTTTCCTGTTCTCCAATTTTCTCTTCCCTCTTTTATTTGCCATGTTCCTTTCCTTTCCTTTCCTTTCCTCTCTGTTCCTCTCCTCTCTTCTCACCATCTCTTCCCTTGACCCTCCCCTCCTCTTTGGTCCTCTTTCCTTTTATCTTCTCTCTTTTTTCCTTTCTTTTTTTGGCCTTCTCCTCCCTTCTCTCCTCCTGTATTCTGTTCTCCCACCTGTTCAAACCCCTGCTCTGAACAGCTTCTCTCTCTCTCTCTCACTCTTGATGGTGTTGCCCTCTCAAAGAGCATCCTTTCATTCTTTTATCTATAGGGACATGTCATGTCCATCACTCTACCATCTATTTTTTCATTCTCTTTCTCTGCTTTTTTTCTCTTCTGCTCTCACACCTGAACTGCACATAACCTCTCGTGTTTACACCTTGTACTCCCATTGTCCTTCCTGGTGTGACCATAGTTTCCACGTCCTCTTTTTTCTCTCCTTTCTTCACCTCCTCCCTGCCTCCTCCCTTCCTTTCTCTCTCAAGTGGTGAATATCTTATTTTGAAACAGAGCTGGTCATGTTATATGTAAGATTGAACCTCCTGGATCGCGGCCATTCTTTTATCCGTTATCAAAGTTTGACGTCACTGGACAGATTCTCCTCTCTATTACGCAGACGCTAGAGAGATTACCCACAGTGGAATACAGTTATGCGCTGACTGCAGTAATCCAGCAGGGGAAAAGATCTTAATATGGTTACGGCAAGCTGTCAACTTCCATCCGGGCATGTGGACAATGAGCCAATCTTTGTTTGGTTAATTCAGCTGTCGTTGCAGTTTGTTCAGGTTACTGCAGCCTTGGGCTTTTAATGCAAGCAAGTATTCTTCCCACTGCTGGGTTTGATGGAAATATGATGTGAGAAAGCCTTTGAAAAGCAAAAAAAAAAGTTAAAGGGGACCTATTATCATTTCCCTTGTTTTCTTGTCATATGCATAATGTTACAATGTCAGATATTCCTATTAAAAGTTTCAAATAATGAGGTAAACGTATGTAAAAGTAGTCCCTGTGAGCCAAAAGCTCAGACTTCGGACTGCCCTGAATGCAACGTTTCCAATGTTTTTTTCTACCTTTGCACCAAGCTGATGTCAGAAAGGCATGGTTTTCCTTATGTGGTCATCTGCTTCAGGCACAACAGTGACCGCACGCCCACGAAGAAGACAGAAAAAAAACAAAAAAACATGTCCACTAAGTATAGGGACACGCCCATCCACCTGGAGAATGTCACATTCTTTGATCAAATGCATGTCAGCAAAATCTTTTGTCACGAGGGATTTTGAGATAGGTCACTTTGTGGCCATCCATCATGAAGTGATTGATGCAGCTTTGAAAAAAGAAACTGTGTTCTTTCAGAAGCAAATCCGTTGGTCAGTTCAGTTTTTATGAAACACGGCAGTAGCATGATCGCTGATCATCTGACTGAAGGTAAAAGTTCAAAATGAAATCGGCGTCTATACATTGAGTATAGATGTGCAATGTGGATATGCAGATAACTAAGCATAAAGGATTCGACTATAGAATAACAGGTATAAAAAGTACAGATGGTGCAGTGTGAATGTACAGCCGTTGAACGCACATACAGATGGTACATGGTTAACAGCCCATTGTAAGTACAATTAAAGGGTACAGCAGCGTTAATACCTGTCCAATGTTGTTAAAGAGCAGAATAATGGCAGCCTCAATAATAAGAATCCTTATGGCCCGAGGCTCCTCCTGAGCCTCTCAGTACAGGGCCTCATGACTTTGTCCATATGACTTATGACAGTCATTTGCCTGACTGCAGCAGTTGGTTGTTGCTGGGGTGCTTTAATAACTCTCTTCTGCACTGCCTGGTGTAGATGTCCTGCAGGTCGGGTAATGTGCCTCTGGTGATACATTTGCCTCTAAATAATGCAAATGTAAAAGGTCCTTTAAAAGGGGGGGGTCACAATCCTGAATAGCCTAAGATGTCTGAGATGACTGATAGCTCATTGTGCCTCCTTCAGCAAGGTGTTGGTTTGTGAGGTCCAGGTCAGGTCCTCAGGGATGTGTCACCTGAAGGCATCTGAAGTAGCTCACGCTCTCCTCAAAGACCCCATGGAGCCTTTGTGGGATGCGTCTCTTTTGCTTTCTTGTGGAATATATTATTTGATTTGCTGGTGATGAACAATGATGTTGCTAGACTGGACTGGACTGGACTGGACTAGGTTGTATGAGACTTGGCAATGTAAAAATCATTAGGTGTGTTAAGATTATATGCTGTAAATCAGCCCAATAATACTCTAGTGTGCCAGCCATAAGAGAATAGTTCTTTGGTGTACAGAGAATATGAGAATACCTTGTACACACATGGACAAACATATAATTACTCACACAGAGACTTACAACATGGTACAGCAGGTATATAATGAACACCGTTTGGCTGGAGGCTACTCAATTAAACTAAGTTCTCCCTTTGTGTTCATGCACTATTGGATCTTTTTTTGTATCTAATAGGGCCTGTTTCAATTCAGAACTTCAGTCTGCTTGTTAGAGAGAGTAAGTCAATCTCCACAAACGCGTATGTGCCCTTCTTTGGATTTTCTCTGCTCCCTATCTTCTTCCTTCCCTCTCAGTTATCTCGCTCCACTGGTTAGGTTTTGATCATGGTGGTGAATAAATTGCACCTCTCTCTGTGCCTAAAACAACGTTTAATAGCCTTGAATTTCTCTGCTCGTGTAGAAAACATTGCAGTGCTGCCTATCGTTTTTGCTAACAACGCATGGTTGCGTTGAAGCGCTTCAGCGGGCGAGGACTAGGCAGAAATCACAGGGGATCGTTTAACATGCCTAAGCAAATCTCACGATTTCCTTTGCTCCAATGCAGTTACAAATCTGATCTGAGGAAACTTTTACACAGATGAAGGGAGAGCTTGGAGCATACTGTCTTGTCTAGCTAGGGGAAGGGTGCACCTGTGGTCCCACAAATATTGTCCTACCTTTCAGGGACTTTTCCTGGACAGAATCGCTTTGTATTTGAGAAAAAAATCAAAAACGATGTGTGTGTGTGTGTGTGTGTTTGTTTGAGTGTGAGATTAAAAGAAATCTAATGATCCCTGTGGAGTTTCAGGATGTGACTGTGAGATATAGAGAAAAGAGACTTTTACCAACTTTCTACATGGTGTTTTCTGCAGCAATCCACGGTATATTTTTAAGTAACTTTGTTTAAGGTTTGTTCCTCTATTGCAGTTTATTTGTACCATACTGACATCATCAAAAAATATACTGGTACCTATTGCCACTTTATACCCTGGTAACCATAGATACACAGAAAGTATTTGTGCGTGTACCACATCAAAGCTTTCCAATCTGCTACTGTAAGTCGCGACCATCACCCCTCACCATCTGCTGCCCCACCTCCCAGACACCAGCCAGACTACCAGTCTGTCAGTCTGTCTGTATATAAAGGGCGATTGAGTCTTTAACACCAGGGCTCTTAGGTTGTGGATCCACCTACCAAAGTAGCCCAGCCTGGCTAACTGGTAAATAACTTCTTCTATATAGAACAATACATAAACTATCTCTGCTGCTTTGTGTAACTGGCCTATTGGCAGCTTTGTTAATGTGGTGGCAGGTGTCCAGTCAAAACTAGTCAGAAGAAGCAAACAACAGCATGTAGACATTCTGTGTCTTCCGGATCTGACAGTAACATTTTATTAGAACATTTCTGAAAAGTCTTTTCCTCACAGCCACATTATTAATAGTTACAGCCCTCCTCTTTTCCAAGCTATTGGCTGGTTGTGCGGGTAATGCTGATGCCGATAACAGGTTTTGCTTCTCCTGTGCACGATCAGACAGATTAGCGGTGGTGATGGAGGGTAGTTCTAGGAACTGACATGGAAGCCTGAGAGATGCATTCATCCAAACCTCATCAACGCACATTGATTAGTGAGAGGAAATGCATTGATTAGGAGATACGTGTGATGGCATACACACATGAACACAGTCGGACACACACATAACCACAAATTCCCATACACACAGCCTGTAAAAACACTTAGATGCATAAACACCCCACAGGTAAACAATGCAAGCATGCACACACACACACACTATTCAGTCAGATGTCAGGTAAATCTGAGCTGACAGTGATTATGGGTAAGCCAGTGGTTTTTATCAATACTTGTTCCCCCTGGAAAAATCATTGAACCAAAACAACCACATCTACTTCACCACTATTTCCCCTGAGGATGCAGTACCTGAAAGTCTCTATTGATGGACCCAACGAAACCCAATGTGAGCACAATTCCATACCACCTTTAGCAAGGTGCTAATTCACCCCTCAAATCACCACTTATTCTGTTATTAAACAATGCTAAAGACTCAAATTAGTTCACACTGATCAGCTGCTCAAGAGACCACACCCAACGGATCCTGACTCATGCTGCCAAATTTGACATGATTCGAACCAAGACAACATTAGTCCTTTTAAAAATAGAAATGGATATTCATAAAGCATTCGTTTATAGAACATTAGCATAAGATCCACTGGCACAAAACACAAGAGGCTTAAAAAAGCTAATAATCTATTCCTGTGCAATAACAATGCACAACCAACTACCAGCACATGACTCTATAGTATCTCATAATAATAAACCATCTGCCTCGCCTGTTCATATCCAGTCCAACTTTGTCTTTAGGCGACACTGAATATGATGAATATGGCTGTAAAGTCAGACCTTCTTTCTCAGCTTCCAACCAGCAGATTCGAGAACTGAACTATGCACAGGCACGATCGTGGGCTATACAAGGTCATCGGGTTCCCACAGTTCCCAGAATTATTTGGGATCTTAAGAAACTCCCCTTTAGAAAGTCACCGTTAGCTTAGCAGGGTAAGGCAGGATCTCTGCCTCAGCCAGCCACAGAAAGAGAGACGAAGACAGAGGCAGAGACAGAGGGAGGAATTTGTACATCCATTTAATTTGAATATACGAACTAAACCTGAAGGCCCTAAGTTGCCCCCAACAAATCAGCCTGGACTCAAATCCATACTTTGTTCAGGATCCAGTCAGGACTGTAACATTACATTGCAATGTAAACCTTGTCAGCAATGTCATGGAAAAGAAAGTTAGCTTTCTTTCAAATTTATACAAATATATAGTTATAATAGTTTTCCTTTCCAAGGCAGCTCGATCCACGAGGTCACACGAGAATCCATCTTGCTAGGCTTCAAGTTATGCGCTTCTGGCCAAACCACTGTAGTTCAGACCAAGCAGTGTCCTATGAGGACTGCCGGCAGCTACGGGTGTGGTTTAGGTGTGACGAAAGCGAGAAGCAAGTGCCTTTTTATGCGTCAATTTTCCTTACAAAGACGGCAAGAATTGTCTAGTTAGCCCGTGATAGATGGTGATGGACAGATGGTTCATCCTATCACCTGTATTTTTTGTGTCCCGCCCTTTTTCCAAACAGTTTCCATGGACGATTTGCCAGACGGTTCTGAGTGACAAACTGTTGCTGTTTCTTTGGCTTACTTAACCTTTTTGAGTATACTGGTACTTAAGTCAGACAGAGGACGGATCCTCTTCAGACACTCAATGATAAATGGCAGGTTTGGCCCCAGCTCAGCTAAATTTATGCTCAATGCCTTAGATATGAATAAGCGATTATTTTCAGTTTTGAATTTAAAGTATTGGAAAACTTTTTGGAACTTAAAAGGAAACTTAAGATCTGTTAGTCTCTTTCTAGCATCCCAAACACTGGAGGTTGCAGGTCTCATGCCAGCTAGAAAATATTGGTTTTGAAGAGCAAATGTTTACTGTTTATGCGACTGAGTTTCCTTGCATTCTGTTTTCATGTTTGGCTTGCCAGTCCTCATTTCTATGGAAATGCATGAATTCATATCCAGGCAATGTACCATCCAGCCTCCGACCTGTGCTTATGTGACCAGCTTAGACAAGAAATATGTACATGCGTTTCATCAACGTGCCTCTCAAACGTGTACCAATGCCTCTGCCATAGAAGAAATATTTGATATGAGGTCACATGACCCGCTTGGAGAGAAGACAGTGTGTGTATAAATGTCATTACTTAGCCGGCACTGCTTCCCATTGTGCTCACTGAGGATGAGTACTCCTTGCAGCTGGAAGAGGAGAGGTGGGTGGCATGTGTATCAGCCTGTTTGATGGACAACAAAATGAATAGAGTGGAAGATGTGATGAAGAAAGAGAAAGAGAGAGAAGGAGAAGTGAGTGGTTATTCAGCGAGGAACCCACACACACACATTCACAGAAGAGAAGGAGAAGCTGAAGTTTTTGGTGGGAAGAAAAATCAATAAACAGGGCCATGAAAAATGAAGTAGTTTCCCAGAAAATTCTCTTTCTTCTTTTTATTCCTCAGACAATAGTTCTTTTCTTGAGGATGGTGAAATTGCATTTTGAGCAATTTTGAAACAAAGCTATGCCTTATCTTGGAAATTTCTAATTCATATTTTGGATAGTGATCACTCAATATATGACAGCGCTGACAGAACAGAACAGAGTCCAGAAACACCAATATGTCACATATTTGAACCCCTGACGTATCAGTAAAGTTCTTCAAATGCAAAACTATCTCTCAAGAAAACTGCTGAGTCACATTACACACAAGTTGCTCTGTAAAATGAAAATAAACTTTACACAAGGTTTTTTTTAAGCTCCTGTCAGTCTTAGTGTAACAGACTAAAATGCGTAAAGTTATTTGTCTGGGTTCATTGACTAAATCCAAATTAAGACAGACTGAAGAAGTTATTTAAAGGATTTAGACACAAGCCAGATTTGTGGAACTAATTACGTACCAAAGTTTCTGTTAGAGAAAAATATTTTGATAACATGATGCGACTGAAAAACCTAATCTATACCACTTGGGAGGAGAAAAAGTCAGGTTCACTTTCAGTTGCACTGTGAATACAGCACACGAGGAAAGGCAGATTACTTGGCTGGACTTTTGTCTATTCACACACACAGTCGCATTCGTTCTAGTCAAAGCTTCTTCATCAGGACACCATGAAAGAGCCACTCGTACAAACAGATTTGGTCTTTATGATTTTGGCAAATTATATAGTTCAGTAGTTGTTAGGAAAGTTGTCTCACTCCACTTCACGCTGTCCAGGTGAACATCTGTCACATCTCCTGGACCGCTTCCCATCTAAGTCATGGACTGCTTTGCTTTTTAAAGACCTTTAGCATCAAAACGCTTGTGCAGTTAAGGGAGTTTGATAAATCCAAGGCCCAATGAGTTGTTGACCTTTTGCTTTTAACCTGGGACCTCTTTAACCTGTGATCTCTGTGCAATGGATGAATTTCCTAAAATGAAAACGATCTATCTATCTATCTATCTATCTATCTATCTATCTATCTGTCTATCTATCTGTGTTATCTTTTATGATTCAAGTTGACAGTTAAAGCCAGAATCTGACAGACAGAAAATGCAAGCCTCAGTGGATCCCACAGTCCCAGATATTTTTCTAAATGCAGTCATTCACAGTAGTTTCCTGTATTTTCATCAGGTCACAGAGACATCAAACTGTGAGAGGAGGAAAATATTTATAGCACGACTTTCAGCATGATCTGTTTGTGCTGTTCCTACAAGCTTTGTTTATCCTGGAAAGTGCAGCGATGCAGGTATTTGCAGAGAAATCTACCTCAGTTTTGACACCGTTTTTTGAGGCAGAGGGCCAAGCAGAGTGTGGTAGTTCTTAACTTGTCTGCCTAGCTGTCTCCAACTGAGTTGTGTGCTCAGAGCTCTACATGAGACACTTCCTCTTTTAATTCATGTTTTATTCCACGGTCACAGTAGGAAGGACGGGGATAAATTTGTGATATGTACGGAGCCATAAACTTATGCTCACACAGTCTGTCACATGTACATATACATGCACACACAGATCAGGATTTAATGCGCGCTGACATTGGTGCCGACATAAATCATAAATGTGGAGAGCTATTAGCTGGCATAGCGGTCTGACCCCGTGTCAAGATGGCTGTTTGGTAATGTGTGGGTGAAGAGACACAAATGAGACTGAGCAGAGTGCGATTTAACAAGGCAGCACAAAACCAAAACAAACAGTTTTTGTCAGTTCATTATTCGCAAGGTTAAGGAGGCCGGTCCCCCAAACTTCATCAGTGATGCCTCATGAATGTTAAAGATACAGAGTCGGAGAGAAGCTGCTCTGGAAGTGGACCGTCCTAATAACTTCTCCAGGGTCCTCCCCTAAAGAAGTCCGCTGTCAGATTGTGGTAAGACATGGATGCTGGGCATTTGCTGCAATAGGCTTAAGTACATCTTGTTTTTGTGAAATATATGTGAAATGTGAAAGGATCAGGGACAGAAGGTCCACCTGAAAATGTTGATATTATTTTTATCCATTGTTCCCTCATTTTCTATGTATGGATTAACAGTTTTGTAAAGGCTTGGTTATTATCATTTTGTCATTTTATGATAGTGTTGGTCCCCAGGACTTGGAGTGCTCCTTGTTTTATTTCCTGTCAGGTCATTAATTGCCCATGAATTACCGTTTATATCCCAGATGTAACTTTGTGCCTGATTAGTTTCCAGATTCAGTCTCTAGACAGCTGCTGTAGATCACAGCTCACTTTCTCCATACATGCTTGGTCCTTGATGTGTTTGACTTATCGTCTCTTATCCAAAAGAACACCGAGAGCAGATGAAGATCCAGAGAGATTGTCAACTTATCAGATATATCAGATGTTGATTTTGGAGCAAATCAATCAATTCAAGTATCTTGGGGTCGTCTCCATGAGTGAGGGTAAGGTGGAGCGTGAGTCAAATTGTTGCTGCATCAGCTGTAATGTGGCCATTGTACCGGACTGTCATGGTTAACATAGACTTGTCACTAACCCTAACCCTGGAATTATCTAACAACTGACAGCTGAATGTGTTGAATTGGCTGCCAGTCCCTATAGATGTTGCCGCAGACTCTGTCCTCCCACCCTCTAATTAGGTTGTAATTATGAAATGTAGTGGCTGAATTAAAGTGTCAGCTAATTTTTCTAATATGAATACAGTCACTATTCCAAACTTAATGAGTGACACTGTTTTTGAGCCTTTCTTGAATGTGATGACTGGAAATACTCCAAATGTGTGTTGATGGCGCAGCTTTTGATAGGCCTGACCTTTGGATTGGTGGATGTGAGCAACGACACACGAGCGGCATCGTAGTGTGTGAGTACACTCATACACCTAGACTGCCAGAAGATGATTTATGGCCTGGGGCTGTCTGCTGTAAAATATGTAGCAAATTTCACTGAAAGCAATGTGTTGGCCCGGCACCCAAACACCAGTTTAGTGTGGAGGGGAGCGCGGTGCAATGAGGAGTGAAAGCTGATAAGACGGTGCAATATTGGAGGGTATTTTTCTTAGTGAATGAGAGAATGAGAGAAAGATTGGAAATATGACAGCTCATAAAAAAATAAAACAATTTTGCATATTTTGTTTACTGCTCTGTTTAGGCTCTGCCCTCCCTTCACAAGCACAGTCCTCTTCTGTCTTCATTGTTGGCCACTGTGTGAATGCTTTGCTCAAAGGCATCGCAACCAGGTATTACTTGTTCCACAAGTCCTCATACTCTAATAAAAATGCATAATTGGTCAGTGCCTTTGATCCGAAAATCAATCATCTGAGCATTTTTCGGATCTCCAACCCCCCCCCACAATTATGGAATATTTTAAATCAGTTCACCAGTTGAACCCTAGCATATGATTTATGGCATAATATCCTTTTTATTCTTAAAATCAAACGCATTAAAAGTACAAATGGAGTTCTCATAAAAAGGGAGATGAGAGGGTAGGAGTGGAGAGGACAGAATATTAGGACAATGTAGAGCTAAATCACAGGGTGACGTGAGGAGAGAGGAAACTTACAGGAGGAGTGAAGTGAAGGGAAAATTAATGGACAGGGTGTGTTTGTGTGGGTTGACATTACACCTGGTCTTGCATGTTGCAGGGCAGCGAGAGCTTGACGGTAAATGAGGTGAAAAACAAAAAAGCAAAAAATGCCAGAGGCCGTGGAGTTTAATGTCCTCTGAAACTGCAAAGGAGACACAGTCTGGTACAAGAGGATGGGAGCAGACGAAGGTCAAAAAAAGGTGTGGAGAAAAACAGTGACAAAAGGAGAGAAGAGGCTCCAAAACTATTAGTGCTGAGAAGAGACTCTTGTCAGAGAGGAGGCGAGAGGCACAGATTATATAGGCTATTTGTTGCTGAGACAGAGTGAGGGGGCTCCATTTACCTGTCAGACAACACACACACACATAGACACACACACTTATTTTCACACTTATTTTCACAAGTGTGTGGACTCTTCACTACAAGTGAATCTTGTTTTTGGCAACAAGAAAATCAAATCTGTTGGCGCACCGGGGGCGGCTGACGACAAGGTGTCGACACGTCTCTGAACCACCTGGACTAGAGGACCCATTGTAACAGGAATGAGTGCAGAACCTCTGCTAACTTGAGGATTTCTGTCTCAGATCTAAGACATTTCTCTGGGAGAGGCAATTTGTGGCAAAATTCTTGTAGCGTGCAGTAGCCTCTACACAGAGATAACAAACGATGGCTTTTGCCTGCAAATTGCAGACATCTGCAAACCTACAGGGCTTTGTTTTGCTCATGAAGGGGTCTTAAGTACGGTGTTTGTTTTGATTAGTGAAACCTGTCAAAATGTACAGGAGAGGTAATTATTTTATGTGTAGGTTGCATTTTGCAAATTTGGTGAAACAAGCCCCTGTTTTACAGAATATTATATTAGTAGGTAAATGTGACCTGTGGGCATTCCTGTGGGCAATATTTCTACTGTACATTCACACAATGATACACACAGTGGCACAAAGACACGAATGCAAATTAACTCTGGGAACTGAACTTTACTTTTCTTAAAGAAATCTGCTGCTTTTCTGAGAAAAGGTGTGTATTTTGGTGAGCTACAGCATGTAGTGAAACAAAGCTGCCTTCTCCAAACCATACTGTTACTGCAAAAGCTGTAAGTACTGAAATATGACCATCAAATACTGTTATTACACTAATTAAATTGGCTCAACTTTTCAGTGAGCTGCAGTTTCTTCCAACTGCTTCTATTGCTTACTGGCAGTCACTGTAACTGTGCAGGCGGTTAACAATGACTTCTCCTCCCAAACAATTGCACTCATCCATATAATCTGTGTATCAAGATTTATACCATGGCCACAAAATATGCTCATTTCTGACTGGCTGGCGGGGGTCAAAATCATGTAAGATGACACCCCAAAACAAACATCCAGTTAGTAGATCAACCCCAGGGCTGTAAATAAGTGTGTATGGTAAACTGCAGGTAACCTTAGCAACAGTGCTAACAAACTTAAAAATGAAGGACCGTTTGAACACAACCTACTTTTTTTTTTAAGTTGCAGTGATATATGCACAATAATACACTCTGACGTGTTCTGATATACTGAAATAAAGGACTCAGCAGAGGAAAAGCTTCTTTGCTTCTCCATTTCAAGTTATTTTAGGACACCACGTCATGTGTTACTGCTTACTGTGGTGGGAACACAGCAAATACACAATACATTCACACAGCACAATGACACAAAGACACACAGCTACTCAAACACAGACTCAGACAGTAGACTTTTGTGTCTCAGGGTGAGAAGCTACGTTTACTCAGTCAGGGTGCTGAGCTGAAACAGTAGAAGAACTGCCGCCCTGAGGGAAATACACCACCGGCTTCCCTTCCAGACTGCAGCAGTGATTAATGTTTGTGTGTGTTGAGCTGGTGTGTGTGTGTCTGTGATCATCACAGTGGAGTATGAGCGTATGTGTGTGTGTATTGTAGGAGGCGTGACGGGAGGTGACTCACGTGTGATCCTTGAGTTTTTCCTGAGTGTGGGTTCTTGGCGTGTATTTTTTTTTTACTCTGCCTCGTAGCTCCGTCAAATCTGCAGCTTCAAATCATACCTGTCAATCTCGTCATCCCTGTCTTTCCACCTGTCTTCTTTCTCACTCTTCTCCCTCCATTTCTTTCTTTCATTGACCCAATGTCAGCCCCCCCCCACTCTCCCGTGGTCTCCCCTCTTGCCCGCTCTCATTGATTCAAGCTTTAAACTTTCACTCTCACTCACTTACCCCGGTGGTAAAGTTGAATTACAGTCATTACCTCGCTTCTTCTCTACACACTCACTCACTCTGTGCCTGTCTCAGCTTTTCTCCTCTCTATTCGCTCTTCAGAGGGTCCAGGACACCAAAGTGTGCCAGTCCACCCCTATTTATTGTACATATTGGGGAATCGTGTGGTCAGAGCTGCTTGTTGTCATCACCGCCGTCCATTCCCAATTCATCACGTAGCATGTCTCACCCTCTGTGTCCAAACGGGTGAATCTGTTTTTAGCCAGCGGCGTTATACAAATCCCATGAGGACGACTTGTTTGTGAGCTGCTGTTGCTATGCGACTAAAACCTCTACAAACTTGAGGAACATTTTACAATCTTCTAATTTTGACACTCTCTCTCCTTTAATGGACTGAATTGAAGATCCCAGAGTGCAACGTTAACATGGACAAATGTTTATCTCCTCGTGCGTGGCTGTTATATTTGGAGATGGTCTGTACTTACAGTTTATTGTTGATGTGATTAAATGTGTCTTCAAAGTGTCTTGGATGTATTAACGCTCTGATTTAATGTGTTTTTATAAAATGTGATCTCCCGTAGATAAGGTACCAGGTGGAAGAAAGTGTAAGCTCTGTGTCCACATGGTAAATCTTTTCTTCAGGCAGCAGCAGGAGAAAACCACTTTGCAGAAGTGTTGTTTGTGGTTACAGCTGTTGCTATGTGACTTTCACATATTCCTGCTGAACGAAGACATTAGGTGTGAAATTTAGTGCCCGTTGGATACTTAAATGGACTGCATCAAACGCGGGCTTGATGAATGTCTACAACACAGCCTGTAAAAAAGATGCGATTTGAAAATAGGTTGACAGGAGAATGTGGGCACCTCGGTAAAACATTTTGGAGACAGTGGGAATATTAAAGCAGATGTCAAAATAACAGCTAAATGTTCCAATGAACCCTGAAATTATATACAGTCACCTGCTATAAGAAATTGCCAAGTATATACAGCTCTTTTTTAAGAATCTTTGTTTGAAAGTAGTTCAGTAGCTAGGGCTCATTATTTTTGTTGTTGACTTTTCAAAAAAACTTTTTTGCTCTTTTTAAACAGACCCTGGTGTTTTCAATGATAGTCTGTGAAGAGCAAAGTATCTGATTTGATTTGCTCTTTCCACACAAGGAAAGCTTTTAAACCTCAGCAGCTCCATCTGTTGCCAGGTCTGTGCCTCCTTGATGAGCCTCACCGAGAGAAGATTTTGGCCAGTCAAGTCTTTAAGTCAAAGTGCTAGTTAGAAAGTGGGCTCCTGTTTAAGGTTAAGAGATAAATGTCAAAGAAAGGTTCTCAGAAGTACAGTAATACAAATTGTGTGTGTGTGTGTTGACGTCTCAGTGAAGGATGAAACAAACCCATCGCTCTGTGGGGGTTCAGCAGTTTATGAGTTTGACACAGCAGGAGTCATCTGCTGGTGTCTATGTGATGTTTGCCTCTGTGGGAGGTATTCTATAGCTGACTCAAAACTTGTTTCACTTGTTTACAGTGAAGTCACAGGGTTTAGTCTGTCTCAGCAAACTCTGAAGGATACTTTTACAAATGAATAAAAGAGACAGGAGACCGATAACATTTCATAAAATGTGCAATAACTCTGAAAAATAGATTACATGTTGTTTATGTGGTATAAATAATGTGAAAGTTACATTGTGAGAGCATTGTGTCACTAATGTAAGCTAGCAGCTACTCTTGTTTTATATCCAGAGTAGGTCAAAGTTTACATATTACATTTACATTACCGCTTGTGTTCATTAGAGTAATTGCTGCCCTCTGTAAGTAGCAAAGGTGGTTTTTGTACTGTCACAAAATGTGCAGCACACTTCGCCTCATTAGATGTTCGTACCACACACTGGAAACTCCATACAACCAATGAGGTATACAAGGTACAGCAGCCGGTAAGCGACGATCCAAATGAGATGAAAAATGCTGCTTTTCAGGAGAGATGATGAGCGTCGGAACTGAGAAATAGGACGTCGGTGTACCCTGAAAACAATAATGTGCATCAAGATGCCGCCTATGTGAGGGCTTACATAGAAAATGTGTTTTGACAAGCGTTATCCATCCAGTGTGTGTTGCCCTTTGGAGAGCAAGTTGAGGTGAATGGTTGAGTCAGTAAAGTGTGGGACTTTGACACAGGACACTGGTTAATGTCAAGTCTCGTACCAGCAGCCAACATCGGTTCCTTTTAACCATGATAGCGATGTTTTCCTAATTTTAACCATGCCACTAATCTTTCCCTTACCCCAACAAAGTGGTTATGGTTTACTAAAATCAAACACACACTTACAATATAACATTGTTAACATTGTCCGGATAAATGTTTTGTTCTTTAACAAAGCAGGAGGAAAATTGGCCTGAATGAGCAGCCTTTTTCAAGATATTGACATCTCATGTAATGAGTAGTTTGATTGAGATCATAACTTGTTTGTCATCATAATTTAGTGACAAGACTCCTTTGACAAGCACAACTCAGACACCATAAACATTTTTCACTTCAGTTCATGTCACAGCAGCAGTTAAAGTACATGTTTCATGAATCAATTATAGCCTTTAATCAATCGTACCTATCAAAACAACCTCAACAGTGTTTGTAATTTTCACATTACACACTGTGCAGGAGATAAATAATGGACTTGGACAATGGACAAGTGTTCTTGTCAAACTAGCTTAAAGCTGAACTTTGTTTGAAAACAGGTCAGCGATTTACATAATTAGAGTCCATGAGAGCATCGACATCAATAAAGAGACGATCTGTGTCATGCATAAAGATTGATTGAAGCTCTGTCCGCATCAACAAATGTCATCATCCACGAATGAACTAAATACAATAGACTTAAAAGAAGACGTGGAATTAACTCACCTTTTCAAAAACTGTCTTGAAAAGGCAGGTTGAAAGACTTAACACAACATATAAACTTTTATAACGCTACAGAATGCAACAGCCCTGCAATAAATTTGATATTTATTAAGTTTATATGATTTTGGTTATCTTTGAGATTCACTTATGTATTTATTAAAGTGTAGTTTGTTGTTATTGAGATCATATGTTCTTCACCTTTTTACCTTTTCTGTATCATCACTTATTGTTATCATTCTTCTTTTTTATCACCTTGTGTGTGCACATGAATAAACACTAAACTCTGCAGAAGGAAGAAGGAGGTTGTCCTTCCCAAAGACTTTGAGACAAAAACTTTAACTCCAGTACACCGCTTTTTGAAGGTATCATTTTTATTTCTTCCTGTTGTCAAGTCTTTCATAGATGATCGGATTGCTCTAGGAAATACTTAGGCAGCGCCAGTACGTGGATTGGTGGTGTGTGAAGGAGCTGTAGGGTGTCCATTGGACTGTGGATAACAGGCTATGATCTAAAGCATCACCTTACTTGGATAAGCTACTACACACTTCAGCCACAGTCTGGCTGCCTCGGTTGTTCCCCACCTGCTGAGAAAATGATCTTTGTGTCTCCTTTGAGCTGCAGGCTCCTTCAGACTGGCACTACAGTATTTTGATGCGTACATCCCTTTCAGCACAGAGGATAGAGGCAACAAGAGGCAAAGTGTGTGAATATGGCAAAGTAATTTGTGTGTGGCGTTGAACTTCTCTTCCTGCAAGAAATGGTTGCTAGTTCTTTGGTTTGCGGCATTGTGAAACAAGTTCACTTCATTGCAGGTTTTTCTTGCTCAGGTTCACAATGCCTAAATACAAACAAAACTGGCATAACTTGTATATCTGACAGTGCACCCTGTCCTCCAACTACATTCGAGATTTTGTTGTTGGAGATGAAAACGTGTCGGTATGTTTTGCTCAACTTATTAGTGCTGAAGCATGAGTCACTGCAATTAGATGCCATCATTTTGTGACATCCAGACAAACTTAGAGCCACAATTTAAGGCAATGTGATGAACCCACAGAGACTTATCATCATTCTCTGCAGCTCTACGCAGCTTATTAACCACTTTTAGCTCATTGTTTTGGTTTTACAACACATTGACTGCGTGGTTCACTCTCAGCGCTCTCATCAACTTTGTTTCCAGCAGCAGGAGGCAGCTATTTTGAGCAAACATGCACCGATAAAGCCACTGTGTGCTGCCTGTCAAAATGGCAGACGTATTAAAATACAAGTTGGGGTAGTCACAAGAGACAGATTAAAAAAAAGGTCAAAATTAAAGCGGTAGAGACCAACATATCCTAACTTTTAGTGCCTAGCATGGATCAAGCTCCTGCCTCCTAAATCTTTCAAACCCCACACCTCCAGTTTGTAATGCAGTCTTTCTGTTAAAAGGCTTAAATCTGAAGCCTAAGCTGAGATACCCTGAGGACATCATATGGGTTGTTTTTTCAAACTTTGGGAAAGTCTTCCAGAGCCGCAGAAGACATCACACAACTGAGTAGTACTCCTTGTGATGAGTAAACTGAATTTAAATCTGTGAAAGGGGTTAGCAATTAGGGAGAGGAGAAAAGCCAGGCTCTCATCGTGCTGCTACCCGTATCCCAAAATACTCAAGTGTCACACATTGTTAGTATCATCTTGGATTA
Organism: Enoplosus armatus; assembly: GCF_043641665.1. Taxonomy (NCBI): domain Eukaryota; kingdom Metazoa; phylum Chordata; class Actinopteri; order Centrarchiformes; family Enoplosidae; genus Enoplosus; species Enoplosus armatus. The sequence continues at coordinate 25,500,100 of NC_092181.1, read as the reverse complement.
ATGCTATGCTGATTATTGTAAAGAAGAATTCACAGTGTTCAAATATCTATGTTAAAATATTAGAATGTGAAGTCGTATCTGTGAATTTACATGTGTTTTCCATGTATGTTACAGCCGCAGGTGTGTTTCTCTGTGTGTCACCGTGCACAGAGAAGGCGCTGAAGTGGAAAGATGTGCTGAGTTTAACCTAATTCTACCCTCTGCCCAAAAAAGTCTGAACGCCTTCAACAGCACTTTGAAGATGTCCTCAAAATGTCCTCACTTCCCCCAAAATCTCTTCACTTTTAAGGCCTAAAGTTGGACTTCACAAATACGCTGCCAACCTAAAAGAACACAAAGACTCTTCCTCACACACGACTACACGCTGTCGCTTCAAAGTCTTGATTAGCGCTCTTATACCAGCGACTTTATCAAGGTCAAAATACAGTAATGGCAGTAATTGTAACAGATCATCTGCCAATGTGAGCAGTAGTTCAGCAGGTAGAACAGTCGAAAGGTCTGGAGAATAGGTGTGTGTGTGTGTGTCAGTGTGCATTTTATATGTGTGTGTCTTCATTCATCTTGTGTTTGCTCATGTCGTAGTCACATCTAAGTCCAGTGAAGACAAATGAACTCAGCATTTACCTCCACTTAGTCTAACTGATGGATGACCTGACAGATGGTTGTTGATTGATGGCTGATCAGTGATTCCAGTATAGACTCATCCATTCCCAGCGCCCCTCTCCGATAAGGTGGTTTGTTCCAACGCTAAGCTTCAGGTGGAGAAATCGAGCGACTGAATCCCAACTTTGAACACAAGTCTGAGACAATAATTTGAGATTGATGCTAGAATCACATGCAAATTCTGCTCATCGTGGCTTTAAGATGAGAGAAATGGAGTCGCAGCAAGCAGCTAATCTTTGTTGACATTTTAATGTTTGTGGTCAGAGGACAACTTTGTCATTTTTGTGGAGTGGGTGACATCACACTGCAAGCTTCAGCTGTCTCATTCATTTACACTTTCTCAACTGCTTTCACCCGTTACACGTCAGTGCGACATTTTAACTGATTTGTATTTTTCCACGGACAGTTCAACTGCTTTCATTTCTTACTCTTCGAATAACAATTCAACTGCTTTCAATATTTGCGAGTTCATCTGCTTCTAGTGATTAGTGATTACACTCCAACTAATTTCAGTTTGACGGCCATTTCAACTTCTTTGTATTTCCATTGCCGCTTTAACTTCAACTGTCAAGCTATTTTAAATATGTTAGCTTCAAGTCTTTTTTCAGAAAATCTGGCATTTTGTAGTTAAGGTTGACAAGCTTTGTTGAAATGCAAAATGTAAAAAGACAAACATGAATTTCTTCCTCTGGATATGTTTCTGTTACATCTCTGTTAATGTTTAATGTGCTAGCTCAGTGATGTGATGCTTTGATGTTTCATTTCTGTAATGTCGCTGTGTAGGACCCAAGCGCAGAAAAAACACAAAAATAGGACAAAAATAACTTTTTAACCTTAGGCCACTATACTATTGGCAACTTGTCCCCACCAGTGGGTTTCTAATTCACCAGTGCTGGAACAGCTTTACAATCAGCACCCTGGACAGCAGTCGTGACACTTTCATGCTTTCACAACACTTCAACTAACTGACAGCCATATCCACCCTTAGACAAATCTTATACTTCAAAGAAACATTAGCCTCATCAGCCTTCCTTATCCCCACTAATGTGCAGTACAGGAGGACAAATGAAGTGTTTTCAGCCTTATTTGCCCCCGTGCTCCATGTCACACTGATGCCATTACATTGATTCATACTGGGGAGCAGCTCTTTGCTGCTGCAGTCTCACATTGAGCAGTCTGATGCTGCTTGTTCAGGAAAGTAACAGTCAGAATTACGCATTCGCTCTCCTTTCCCAGAGCTTCTCAGCATGCCTCGGAGTCCAACCAATGGTCTTTACGTCATAGGCCCGTTTCTCGAACCACTCGGCTACCACCCCCCTCAACTTTTTTTCAGCTTGAACTGACATGTTCCTGATAATGAACAAGATCAGACTGTTTTGCTAAATGTCACAGGGTACTTTTAAGCTGCGTGTTCATACGAGCTGAATCTGCTTGCTCGTCACAGAGTTACATATCCATGCGATTTCTCTATGATTGTGTCTTTCTGTTTTGTTTCTCTGTGTAAAGCCTGCCCAGCTGCTTCGTTTTCTACTTAGCCCTCTTTGATGTAGACAAATGCACCAATCAGGGACGCTCTCTTCTAATTATCCTCCACTCACCGTTCTGTGTCAGGCGGGGACCTGCCCCCCTCTTCCGCGGATAACACTGATGGTTGATTCAACTTGTTCTTTTTTTGTTTTTCTGTTTATTGCAGGCTTTCATCGCTGACGACTGGCAGACGATCTGAGGACATCAAACTCGAGGTAATTATTCCCTTTGTCTGCTCTGCATGAAGATGACACACACCTGCATTACACAGAGGCACACTTCAGGACTACAGTTTGTCACCATAAGGGATATACTGTAACATCTATAGCATTCTGGTGGGTTAAGTGACCATCCTGCACACTTGGCGATCATCAGGTCAGCTCCTACAGCAGCCAGAGCGTCCATCTTTGTCAGCGTGTCCTTGACTAAAGCACACAGCTGTGAGGGTGCTGATCCTGCAGTCTCTTTAGTGACATTAATAACGTGCTTATGAGAGTTTTTAAATAAGGGCATAACATGCAGCCCTTTTCATATTAAAATAAGCTTTAAAAAGGCATGCCGTCATTACTACTTGTGCATTTACAGGTCTTTGTGTTGGATGTTGGGACGCGTGTCAGGTGACATGGTGGCACAGCTGTTTCTGATGTTGTTAAGCACTGCAGAGACCAAAGAGTTCATTAAATGTACACGGATGTCAATCAGAATCAGAATCAGAAATACTTTATTGGTCCCCGGGGGGGGGGGGGGAATTACACGTATAAAGGAGAAAAGTAAGAAAAAATGAGAAAACAAACGACTGTAACAGGCTGCGTGCACGGTCGGCGCATGTGCACTCAAAGGTCTACTGGAACATTTTTCATCTCACAGAAATTCAACAGAATAACAATAAACCTGAATTTAAAAGAAAAACTTTGTTTGTTTAACACAAAATAAACAAATATCTAACATTAACATTATGACTTTTTCATTGTTAACCTAAAGTTTTTGTAATGCTTTAAATGTTTTTTTTACTCCCTCAGAAAGATTGTAAGACAACCAACTCAAAATAAGACATTTGTCCTGTGACTAAAGCTCTCTATTTATATATTCTGAAAAATACATATTATATACAAATTCTGAAATACACCTTAATGAAAACACCTTTGAAGTGACTCACTCAGAATATTCCCTTCACTTCTCTTCGGCTATTTCACTGTTTTTGACAAGTCTTGAGTTTTTCTCTGTGGCACTTGCGTGTGGTCAGCTGGTGACTGAATTTGCTTTCAATAGCGTTATCAGTGATAATGCAAAATTGTGAGATTAATGTCAACTCGCAGCAAATGTTCTGCTATTATATATTTCTAGCGCATGTTTAGGGAGATGGACGTTTTTATTTTATTTTGCAAGAGGATGAGAATCCCCCCCAGAACCACTGCTCAAATAACTGACCGTGTGCTGTAAATGTCACATCTGCATGCTTCACTGACGCCACATCTTACTCAATGCTATGAAAGAGCTCAGTTCTGCTCTGTTGTAACCTGCAGGTTGTTGTGCAACCCCACTGCAAACCATATGAATGTAGACAAAATCACAGGACCTTTCAGTTTACTGAAATGCAAACAGCCTTTCTGCCTGAAATGGGCACCTTGCAATCAGGTAAAAATGATTGTGGGAGAAAATGAATGGAGTATTAAACAATAATTCCAATCGCAGGATCTCATATAGACATACGCATGCTTTAGACCTCAGTGTGTTTGTTTATGAGCGTATTTTTAAAAAGAAGCTTTAAGGTGACTGTGCATATGCTTTACCTGCATTCTGCAGAGCTCATTGTAAGAAACTGATTGAATTCACAGAAATAATTAAGTTCTCAAGAGCGTGAACCAAATAATGAGATAATCTTCGCCAGGTTGACAAACGCACAGAAATGGGTGATGACAATCCATGCATTACACTCACGTGAGTCTTGCAGCACTAGAGCACTTCAGGAACATTTATCTAAAAGCATCTTCGTTCGCATTTTCGGGAATTGTTCCTGGATTACATCCACAGATGAGGAGAGAATTACAATTTTAGCACACTGCTATACTATAGTGATACACCGTATGAATGTATAGGGTATGAATGTAAAGTGACAAATTACAGTTTGACTTGATGAGAGCGATAGACGAAAAGTCAGGGGATTACTAAAGTATCACAATTTATACTGTGGGAAGTTCTTCAGACATTTGACTCTGGACCAAAAATGTCAAACTGATGGTGTTGCTAGAGGAAAAGCCAGGGGAGTAGCCACATCTCGAAGGTCTATCCTCTGGGAAACATGGACCTGTGTTTCATGGCAATTCATCCAGTAACTGTAAAGATACACAGCGTAGTCATAAAGAAAAAAGAATAACCAGGTAGTTAACATGAACAACTGCAGCCACTGAAGCTGAACACAGAAGTGTCTGCAGACAAATCCAATAAATAAATAAGAAATAAAAGGACAAAGGCCATATTGGCCTCAGTATTTGATTGACAAGTGATCTTTCTGGAGTTAAGTCCAATGTTGCCAAAATGAAAGGAGCAAGAATCTCACAGATTACCACTTTAAATGTCAAAAGCAGAAATGCAAATGAGATATAATGACCCCCCCTGCCCTGCCAATAATTGATATGTAGCATTTTGGAATGAGTTTCTTTACACATTGATCTCTATAATTTTCTTTGCTCCTGAAGACGTGACAGCGTTTGTCACCTGGGCTGACAGGCCTTCTGTTGTGTCATCTCCCCTGGTGCGACAGATGTGTGGATCGGCCCCCAGTGTGTCACTCCCCGTGGACGGCTGAGCACCATTGATCTGCAGCTATTGAGCCGTGATTGCGCTAATTAGTGTAGGTTTGAAACACCATCCACACTAAAAAAAGAGAGAAAGAAAGCTTCCAACCATCAGATGTCACCGAATGAGGAGAGATGAGAAGTTTCTCTAGACTGACTGGGTGTCAGAAAGAAATGCACCGTAGAAAATGTTAAGCTATTTCAACTTATAAAAGTCTTTTTGCACTGCTGAGGAAATCTTGGGGGGCAGGTGCGCCATAAAAGCCAAATAAAAACAAATAATGAAGAAAAGAGTTCATAATCGACTCTGCCTAGACTCATTTTGTCTCTCAAGCTATTTGAAGCTAAAGCTGAAGTTATGTTACTGCTGTGACATAGTGAGTTGACTGACCTAGTTCAGAATTGTGTCCAACATTTTTTATTTATTCTCTTATTAGTTTTAATAAAAAATGTAATTGATTGAAGTCATTGCACTTGAAATCAGTACACTTCTGGACATTTGCCTGTAGCCTACAGGCTAGCATTTTATTTTTATTGACTTGTGCAAAGAGAGATGTTATGTCCAAAGCCAGCGTTACCAGGATGAAAGGGTGGGGCCTATTGAAAATGAAGAGCTTTGTGGGTTGTTTGTGTTCCAGCCACAGCTACTGGTTGCATCACAGTTACACAAAACTTTATTTTAAGATCTGTGAAATTTCAGTTCACCATTGAGATCCATCAGCCTCCAGACAAACACAGTTACCTGAGCTTCTGGGCCATTTCAGGGGAAACAGTGGCCCATGTAATCACTTTACCTTCCTTGTGCATACAAAATAACTACAGGTCAAATTTGTAATATTAAATATTTCCCTATTTGGTAACCAGGAGCCTTAATAGCTGACTTTGTTTGGATTGCATTATCCATTCAGGATATGATGAATAAATTGTAAAAAATTTAAAAAGAAAATGAAGGGACAACAATTGTTAAAAAAAAAACACAGTAGCCTGTTTGGTTCAGTTTGTGGTTTAGAAATAAGTTGTATGCTATTTGGGAAATGAAATAAAATGTACTGAATGGACTTAATCAGTACAAAACGCCATGAAACTAGGGCCATTAAGTTCAAGCAACTACCATTTAGTCATATTGGCACATGTTACATAATCAGAAATGCCTTACATAATCAGTACAGTTATAGTTTTTGCAGTAAAATTATAGCCAGCGTTGTATTACTGTAAGCAGGAAGACGGGTAGAATATCTCAGACTTGTGTTTTAAAATAAAGAGCATGAGGAAAAGTAGCAGCACAGCGATCACTTCTCGCTGTTGGTGCTGAATTAATAGTTAAAACTGAAATGAAACGTGTGTTTCTTTGCTTAGTAACACTATTATCGTTATTATTTAACAGTTTTTGGAGGGGGGAAAAACTGAATATTAGTACACAGATAAAATGAGGGGCAGGGAGGTGACCACGCCCACTTAGGAGAAAGGGAAGTGTGTACCATTTCATACCAAGATTTGAGCAAGTTAAGGAGGAGAGCGACAAAGAAGAAGAAAGTAGCGAGGGGGGAGGGGGGAGAGAGAGAGAGAGCAATTTGCTTGTCGAGCTGCCTTCATCCTGCCAAGGCAACTCGGAAATTTGCTTCATCTATATTTAGCAACAAAAGACAGCAAGAACCTAATGCACACACGTATACGCCCACGTTTACGCTCTCTCTCACACACACACACACACACACACACACACACACACACACACACACACACTCCTTGGCAAAGCAGTGATTTGCAGCAGACCTATGATCAAAACAGCATGGTCAGCAGTATCTTGACACACACACACACACGCACACACACACAGCGGCTGGTTGTTGACAGTTAGGTCTGAAGTGGATTGTGCTCATTAGGTGGGGTTGCAGATTGGTTTCTATTTATAGCCAGCAGCAGGCAGCAGGCTCAGCAGCAGCAGCAGCAGCAGCAGCAGCATGGAGGTGTTTGAAGTAGCACAAGCCTCCGGTGGGCCGGGCTAACGAGATGCATCCGGAGCTGATCGCTCTCTGAGCTGCAGGAGTTCAACTCTGATAGTTAGCATGGTGTGGGTTAGTGTGATTCAGGTCAGTTATTTATAGCAGATGTTTTTTTTTGTTTTTTTTATCTTATTAAGTTTATATGAGGTGGGACAAATCGATATAGATATATACATACGATGCACTGGCACAAGTGCATTCAGTATGGTCTGTTGCTAAGAGACAGAGGTGCTTCCACATGTTCTAACAAACGCACCATCCTTCCAAAAGATATCTAATCTGATTTGGTGTTTTGATGATGTTGGTGGAGAACTCCGTCTAAAGCCACATTCCCACTGAATTTAGGGGGGAATCTAGAGGAGGTGGGGTCATTTTAACGCTATCCCCGCTGGTTAAGTGTCCTTTCCGGAGTGCGTATATATATGGGTAACTTTTCGCCCCCACCACAGTAATAACTGCAATCACAATTACCTACTGTTTGTAAACTTGTGGTCCTCCTCTAATTTAAATCCCACCTGGAGCGACAGCTCAGTGTGAAATTTGGCTTCTGTGTGAAAATGGAGTTAGTCAAAAATGTTTTGCTAATCCGATAGATGGAAACATGCGAAGACCAACATAGAGGCCTGTTTGGGAACCAATATGACGACAGAAGAATATAAAATAGATAGACCCCATAAAAGCTCATCAAATGGGCTGTTGTAATGCCAGCTACAGGTAGGTACTGATATTCTCTTTTAAGCCCTGTTTTTTGCCTACATTAGTTTACATTTTGGCAAATTTGCACTATTAAAAGTATGCAAACATTTTCTATTAGCAGTTCCCTTTATGCAATGTACCCATGGATGTAACGACAACATTCACTGGATCACTTCAATACTAAAATGATGCTGATACTAAAAATGTGAAGAGTTCTGAAACATCTCTTCTTTTATGAATTAACTGTGCGAATGTGGCTTAACACATCGTCTCAATTGGGTTGAGATCTGGTGACTGTGAAAAAAAAAAAGCCCTATCTCGCAATGGTTAAATTAAAATAGCAGGAATTGCATCTTGATCCATATCCGCATCAAAATTACTCCCAAGTCTTAACGTTCCATTAAACTTCATTTAAATCTGTTAAAAGGTTTTTGAAGTCCTGCTAACCAATCAGACAAACAAGACTTAAAAGCTCATATAAAAGACTCATATAAAAACATGGAGAACATTAACATTGGTTCTTTATTCACTGATTGACCTGGTTTGCCAGTTTGGCTTTATGCCTGCCAGTCACTTCAGCCTTCAAGATGAGTGACAAGCGTGGGGTTAGAAGTGTTGGGACAGGAGCTCGAACATCAAACTGAAAGGGATGAAGGTGCGACTATCAAAACACTGTACTGCTGACTCAAGGCGAAAAGTTGAAAAGTGGGAAAACTTTGCAGCGACAGCAGCCAAAGAATACAGGAGAGAAACAGAAATATAAACAGCATAAAAGGGGATTGAACATATCAGATATTTAAGAATAACTATACCCAGCTGATAATCCTGCTTCCTAAATATGAGAGTGATGTAAAATCCAATTACTTTTCAAATTTCAGTAAATTACACGTGTGATCTCCATAACACACTGCAGCCCAGTGTAAATGTGGCCTAAGGCTCACTGAGTCAGGAGGTAGCAATGAACCTTTGCCACAGAGTTCACCAAGTCTGCACTTTTCACACTCTTAACACCAGTGTTTTGACATCCACATTGCAGCCAGTGTTGACACCCACAGGCGACAGGCCTCTACGGCATAACCTGTTGACAGGAACATCCACTGCACGAGCCAGGGAAGAGTGTTTCCCTTCAAAGTTGCAAATCAGGCCATAAAGGGTGGAGGAGTTTATTAATTGTGTGTATAACTGACACGAAGAAAGGTTTGCTGAATGGAGCCAACTGCAGATAGGTGCTCGTTAATCTTGTTTGAAACTTCCAAAAGAGTAGTCATATCATTAAACACTTAATAAAAAAACAGGATGAAAACAGGAAAAAGAAAAGGGTTAGGGTTACGCCAGCTTTTACGCCCAGGAGCTTTATATTTTCAACAGTAATTTTCCTGATGTGTCAAAAAGTGGCACAAAAAGACAAAAAAAAAAACTTTTGAGTCAGCTGTCATATTTTATCATTTGCACGTGCTCTTTGTAAGAATACAATACGAGTCGCTCTACCATACTTGCCTGTCTGTTCTATTCAAACTTCACCATCACCTGCAATCTTTTGTCTGAATGTACCTTTTCATTCCCATCTTACTGAAATAATTACAAAGACAACATTTATTCATTCCCACTTCCCTCTTCCATTATCTTCATCACACAGCTGTTCTGAAAGAATTTGCACTATAATGTGTGTAACTTTAGTTACACCAGGTACTCGCCGTCTGCATGAATGCATCCATTCATTTGCTCAAGTAGCCACATTCACACTCCTTGGTAGCAATGCTGATTGCCGTCCTGTACTGGTGCCAAATAGTTTGCTTTGAGAGGAAAAAAAGACTAATTTGTAGAACTGAATGAACACAAACCAACATATTTGTTTAATCCCTGCATCTATACAAAATATGCATTCTATGCTGTATTCAATTTATCTAAAAAGTAGGAAATAGGGGGTGGTAGTCTAAAGTTTGAGCAACGGCCTTGTGACTAGAAGACTTTAAAACTGTAAAACCTGCATTATTTTCTTTTGACCTTTAGTAAACCAGGATGATCTCTTGAGCTCTTAACACTCAAAGTGGAACCCAGGGATCACCTTGTAAACATTACTGACGTTTATTCCTTTGAATTGATCACACTACTGAACATACTCACAATGACAATGCTGATGCTCACCTATGCTGAGGGGTTCACAAAAACAGAGCCAGAAACGTTAGTAGAGGATTGCCATATATATTACAATTCATACTGTGGAGAATCATCATTGTCTGTACAAAATGCCATGGCAATCCATCCAGTAGTGTCCAGGATATTTCAGTAAAAGCCAAAAATGTCAGCCTGTCACCCTCTGTAGTGCCTTATTGTTGAGGGAGGTGCAATTGCCATACCATGCAGTGATGCTGCCAGTGAGGATACTCTCAATGATGCACCTGTAGAAGAGTATCCTGGAGTCCATGTTGCGCCTGCGGAGGAAGAGGAGCTGTTTTTTGTTTGACAGTTGTATAATATGACGTGGAAATTAGTTTACAGGGTGAAGACGTCATTTTCTTTTGAACTGACTTGAACTGAATATCAGGCCCACTGTGGCAGCCCTGTGGCGTCACAGGTGTTAACTGGTAAAGACAATGTCTCACTTCAATGACTCACTTGCACTGAAGTGCTCTTATTTGAAAGTGAAAAAGAGAAAGCTTTTGTCTCAGCTCTGCCGTTCGAGGCCTGGGGTGTGTTGACGTCAGTAAGAGCTGGGGCCCGGCAAAGACCCGCTGACATCTTAATCACCATGATCCCACAATTTTCTGTTTTTATAGATTTTGGTCTGTTTTTCCATCACTCACAATGGCTTTTTTCCCCCTCTTCTCCTTTACGCTTCCCTTTCATCATCTACATCTTTACTTCTCAACCTCTGAGTCATCTCTTTAACCCACACCCCTCGTTCTCCTTCGACCTAGTCATCTTTTTATACTTAACTGATGTAGGTCTTCTCCTCCGTCACCACTCTACTCTCTCCCTCTTGACCTAGTTGGTGTCAACAGAAATCATCCACAGTGTGCAAACTCTAGATCTGATGCAAAGCTAAAAACCAGATAACACGTGGAATTTACAAGGTATTAAAGGGCCCCCTTCCCACCTGCCACCTGCACTGCACTTACCCCCTTCTCTCCAGGACTTGTTAATCCCTGCTCTCCCTCTGGGGCTGATAAGAAATAGGATAGGACAGGGGATAAGAGAGGATAAGGCTATACACTACACCTTTCCACTGCAATCTCTCACTTCATATAGAACAAGTGGATAAGGTTACACAGTTTTCACTCCGTCATAAGAAGTGCATAACAATCAAACTACTATTCTTGAGTCAAGGCAGTCGTGGTCGTAATGACTTCATTTAGGATCCTTGAGGGCAGAAGCTCTTCCTGAGCTTCTGGGTGCTGGCTTGGTGTATCCAGTATCTTCTTCCCGACAGCAGCAGGGAGAAGAGGCCATTATCAGGGTGGGTGGATTCCTTATGATACTCCAAGCCGAGTCAGTATGCAGCGCCCAGGTCAGACCCGCAGTGATGCGAACACCAAGCTACTTGAAGCTGTCCACCGAGGACCCGTTGATATTAAGGGACATTTTATAATATCAAAATCAACAGAGATTTAGAGCATCTGTATTTAATGCTGCAAATTCCAGTTCCACTTCTACACTTACTCTGCACTGGAATTGGTGGAGCACTGAAAATCAGTTCTACCTGTTCGGCTTCCAGCAGCTCTTACGTTGTCCTGGTTTGTGGTGCTGCCTCTGCCAAGAGGGATAGCAGAGGAATAGCTTGGTGGTAATCAGCGCAGCTTGAGCATCTGCCTCGGTTTGTTCAGAGGTGGACTCTAGCTTATACAAATCCACTCTGAGAACATGTTGTAAAATGTAAAGTAATCCACACAGTCCAAAGTCTGTGCATACTGGGAAGCTTTGTAAAGTAATCATGACCACAAGGGGAGAAGAACACAAAATCTCACCCCCAAAAAAATTGATATTTAAACCATACTCTCCCTGTGCATCTTCCACTGATGTCAGAATATGTTAGTAGACGGCAAAATAAAACGAACATGAGGACGTATTGATTATGTTACACACAAAGCACCCTTTGACCCATGGACATTTTAATTTAATGCCAGCCGATAGAACCAAGTAAAACTGCTGTTTTCTTCTCAGAGGACAAAAAGGTAAACTAGAAAGAAGGAACCACAGTGGTGAGGTTAAAATAAGAAGACACAGAAACCCAAATGCAACTGTACAACATCCATATTTGCTCTCCAAGTCCTCCCTTCTGTCCCCTGCTTTCCATCATTGCTTCTCCCGAGCACTGCCTGCAGACACACACTGCCCTACTTCGGTGCAAGCCGTATCAGCCGTCGCAGGGAAAGGAAGCACCGCGTGGTCGTTGCCTCGCAGCGCTGTGTTTAGACAAGGAGTCAGAGAGAATATCTATTCTGTGTCACCAGTCCTGCTGGACGGATTTGGGACGGTTTACTGTGTAAATATGCCTCTGGTCTTTCAGTGTTGCGACACTACTTTGTAGTAAGTCATACCTCTGCATGTGCTGTTCATTGCAGCTCAGTTCAGTTAGATTTTAGATAATTACACAGAAGTTTTAATCAAAACAAATACTATATCAAGTCATAAACATTTTATGTAGGTTTTTTTGGTGAATTTCAGCCACACAAAGGCTCAAGAAACAAAAATGTGTTCAGTGTTTTAAAAAATAGTCTTTTAAGCTGCTGCTAAATACCAGTCAATTCTGCAGTATGCACACAGGGAGTGAGAAACCAATGACATTCAGAATCAAAAAGAAAATAATTGAGTTGTCAACAACAAAGCCAAAGGTTTTCTCCTATGAGATGAGTCCGATGGGAGAGGGGACTAAATGGAATAGGGAAAGAAGAATCAGAGATGGACCGAGAAAAGGAGCTATAAAAAGAACGAAAAAGAAAGATTAAAAAAAAAGGAAGCACAGAAGGTGGCATAAAAAGGCCAACAAGGTGGCATCAGCCAAAAATGTCAGTTGCCATTGTGTAAAATACCAAGAGGGAGGGAAAGAAAGTGGGATGGATGCTAAAGGAGAAGACAGGAAGGAAACTGTCAGATAGGCAGGTAATTTAAGTGAAAAGAGTGTCAGATTGATAAAGAAATAGTGATGACGATTAAAATGATAAAAAAAAGTAAAGAGGAAGAAGAGGATTGATGGAACAAAGAAGGGAATGGAAGAATAAAGAAAGATAAGAGGTGGATGGGAGAAAAAAAGGTCAGTGAGCAACTGAGAAGCAGATTAAAATGTCAGGGAGGAGAAAGCAGAAAGGAGAGGGCACCTCTCTGAAACCCAGAAATCTGAAATCACCTTCACTCCCTTTTCTAGGATGAGAGAGAGGGAGAGGAGGAGGGAGCAGATGAGGAAGGCAGGCGAGGAGTGAAAAGGAGGAAGAAAGATTGAGATGAGGGGAATGAAGGAGCAGGGAAGAGAAAAAAGTAGGAAAAGAAAGTGCAAGTGTGTGTTTTCATGAAACAGCCATTCTAAGCCTGGTCTAAATCATCCTGGCACCATTACAATAGATTCTGAGAGAGCAGACCACCAACCCAATCAGTCCTGCACAGCATCCCTGTAGGCACATTGGCCAACACACACAAACACACACACACACACACACACACACACACCGCAATTACCTACACACAATGTTCTTGCAGAGAGTGATAAATACTGACAGTGTTGCTTATGCTACTTGAAAAGTCTAGTTTTACAAGCTACCAGTTACTTTGCATCGGAAGAGATGGAACTGCAGCAAAGCCAAAAGCAATAAAGTCTCCGAATTATTAAAACACAATTTTAAAAAGGAGCATCTCCATTCAAAAATAGAAATAGAAGTAGTTTCTGCAACATCTTGCCCGAGAGCAGACTCAAGACATTTGAGTGCAGAGAAATTACATTCTGAGATGGACTTCCATGATCACAAATGTCAGCAACCATGATGTCTAAAGCACCAGTGAGCATGTTGTTGATGTAAACAAAACAAAAAGATTGTTACACAACAGTCAAGCTACACGTGGATGACGACGACAAACTTCTTCATCCTGTTGTTGAACCTAACCTGTAGAATCACTTTTCACATATATTAGGGTGAGTTAATTAACCTGATGTGGTGGTTAATTCAACCACCACATCAGGTTTAGTTATAAAACTCTACATGAATACATTCCTTAAATTCACTTGCAATTGAGATATTGTTTTTGACATAATTAGTCAAATACCAGTGCTCAATTACGTGTCAGCTGTATTGGTTGTAATAAATAAGGATAGATTTAAAACACAGATGCATTGCAATCTCTCCCCCAGCTGCTGCCAATTGTTGCATCCGTCTGCTTGCATTAACTAGGATGTCTCTCTTCCTCTCTGTCTTACGACTTTCATTACAAGTTCTCACTCTGAACGGATGGATGAAGGTGAAAAGTGGCAGACAGAATGACAGATTCCGAAAAACAAATACAACCGCGAGTCTCCAGTTACGCCCTCCCCTCTTCCATCTAATTAACCCCCTTTTGAAAAAAACTTGGAAACCTTCAGTTGTAGATAATCCAAAATAACGCTGGATTATTGCAGAGGAGAGATAACGTTCGCTGCAACTAAATCTTTTCTTTAGTTTTTACAAACGTTTCAGGTGCTGTTTAAATTTGAATTACTGTAATATAACCACGTACATTTCTTGGAGGTCTGTTTCTTTGTTCCCCCACTCCATCTGTCTTTGCTTCCTCTCCCTCCCTCTCACTTTCTCAAGGGCAGCTAACAAACACAGGGAAACACATGTACTTCCAGCTACTACAGGGTTCGCCTTGCATGCTGGGTATTCCCAGATGGCACGCACTCGCATTTAAAGACAAACATGTTACATTCCAAAGCTTTTCACACTTCTACCACTTTGACCAAGGTGAGAGAGAGAAAGAGAAAAGTTGAGAAGTGACCGAGGAGGGAAATAACTGAAACAAAGCAGAGTGAAGACCAGTCTCTTAGACGGTCAAAGTGAAATCTGACAACGTAACTGAACTTGAGAGTGTCCATTTTCACATGTGGTTGATGTTTGGGTGAAAACGTGTTCAGGAAATCCCTCCTGAGACCAGATGTTCAGTTAAAAACGTAACCCTTGGAGGATGTGAAGGCGTCGCTTTTATCTTCATTATGTAAATTCATACATATGACATGCAATCTTCTGCATGTTCAGACAGGTTCAGGTTTTAAACCAGGATTTTTATAGGTTACGATAACACCATAAGAATACAGAGGCAGTTGGAAATATTTAGCTTTGTAAGTCTAGTGTGCTCTACCTAAAATCCAATCTGTCAGGATTAGAAAGCAACATTTGATCACGTGCTCTTTGCTTCAGTTGTTCTGAGAAGTTGTAGAGACTTAGAGCTGTACAACCAATATGTCATGTGGACCTAAAAACTTCCCCTTGTGTTTAAATGTTGTTGATGATTCACACCATTATGTTCATTGTTTTCACCATCTTGCGTCATGCTTTGAATAAAACACTCAGCTCACCACCAACTCAAACTGATGAATTATCTTGGGTGAGTGGCATTATCGTCTTCCGTTTTTCAATTTTAAGTCCAACAGACTTTTCTTGGCACTTTAAAGAAGTGATGGGCAACCACATGCCATGGGGGGGGGGGCAACACTCTGCAGGTGTTACTTCCAACCAATCACCATAGCAGGTGATTTGACTGATAAGCTCTTGTCCTCTACTTGAGGGAGTACTAATCAGTGAAATCACCTGGTTGTGATTGGTTGGAATGAAAACCTACACGGCACATGCTAGCCCATACCTAACTTAAAGGGACACCCAAATCACAAATCCCTCATAGTCTCAATGGTATCTATGTAATTAGTTTAACATTTATCGGCTGTGATTTAGAAATATCTGTTAAATTACTTTAAAATCTGTATCCTGCAACCCTGTCTCCTAAAAATGATGTTTATATACGACTAATTTACTGTATCAAATATGTTTTGAAGGATATATAGGACACTGGGCATAAACTCTGGTGTCCAATCAGTGCTGATTGGATCCCCCAATCCTGCACAACCATCCACACTGACCACCTACCTACTGTACAAGAACGTAGCCCTTGGACTGGAGAAAATACTGCCAGTAAAAGTAACTGTTTGCTCCAAAACATATTAGACAAACCCATTTAGTGGTATATAAAAACTTAGATTTTTAGGAGACATGTTGTGATGTTTGTGGATTACATGGGAAGAGAAAAGACATTTTTAGAGAGAAACACATTTCTGTTTTCCAAATATTTTTCCTAACAACTTTTATTAAGCTGCGTTATATTAGAGTTTAAGTTAAAGAGACAAGTCAAAATCCTGGCAAATAAAACCCAAACTCTCTGCACTGATGGATATCACGAAGGGTAAGTGAGAAAATGGTTGCAAAAATATGTTTTTATACCTTCATGTCCACAATGTGAGTTCATATTCAGGGAATATATGTGCAGTGTTACCAAAGTTCAGCCCCTGAGTGGACGTGTGTGGCAGGTTTTGTTCCACCCTGATTGTTAATGATGGTCAGTCAGGCACAAAACCCTGCAGCACAGTAGCGCTCGAGGACTGGCAGGAAGCGCCATTTAACACCTCACATGCGCTTAGATGAATATAAAATGAGCCAGTTGGAAAAAGTTCACAACTCTCTCTTGAGTGCTACTCCTTCTGAATACATGTTTGATCAGAGAGCAGTTGCTGCACTAGATTCAGCCACTTCTCTGTGCCATTAGTTTGTCTGAGGGCTTGTTAATGACGGACGCCCTCATTAGCAGACACTTCTGCAGTGTATACAGGAAAGACAGCGGTGCTTTCAAACAGCAAAATGAGAGCATTTATTTTAGTCTCATTAAACCAAGGTCCAAGCCTGTTATCTCAAATCTGATTATCCACCCATCCCAGCCGACTATTAGAAAATTAGGTAATCAGGTCAAGTAATGAAATTAAACAAAAGCTTTAACTTTGTTTTCACAAATGCTTCTATTAAAATCCACAGTGATGTAGATGTTTAGAGCAGCTTTAAAAAAAAAAAGAAAAACCCTTTCTCCAGCCTCACATGACCGCTAAGCTGTCAAGACAAATAAAGATCTGACACCTTTTTTCAATTGCTTTATTTGAGTTTGCTGGGAGAATTGTTGTACAAAGTTTCTCTGACATGCTATGCACAATTTTGAGAAGAAAATATGTGACATTTTAATAAGTCCATAGAGGACATTTCAAAACACACTTGCCCCAGTCCTCAGTGTGATTTGATTTGAAAGTAGAGGTCTGAATGCCCAAAACTCGATGAATGCAAACTCTGACACACATCAGCTGACAAGCTTATTTGAAGCTTCTATGGTTCAGTGCAGGTGATATTTGAAGCCTCAAAACCAGAGCACTCACAGAAGAAAGCAATATCCTGAATAAGATCTCGCCCACCTTTCTTTCACTCTTGTAGGCAAGTTTTATTTGAAACCAGTGTGAGATTTTAAACAATTTCTCATCCATCTGACGGCTGAATTCCGAGCATCTCATGCCTCACATTGCTTTTCAATTGTCTCCTCAAATGACTTACTGCTATTAGTTGGTTTTGATTTTCTGACAGCGTATCTTCTAAATGCAATGCCATTCAGCAGTCAGCTGACACGGGACGTAATGCTCCTGAAATCAAACCAAGTTTAGGGTGATCGCATCAAAGCCCCCAACACAAAGGTCTGGCTTGACTGTATGTATCTGGCTTAGCAGTGATGTGAAATATCCTGGTGACATCTGGTATCCTATTCTACTCGACCTCCCTCTGGATGTCCTCACACACACACATGTGAAGGAAACTCATCTCAGCTGCAATCCCATTCTTTTTTCCAATACACAGAGATCATTTATATAGATTGGTGACTGAACAAGGATTTACTGGTAATAGTGAAGGCGAAGCTCTTGCTTGAGCAAGTTGATTCGCTTGTGTATTTGTCGATCAATACGCATCTGCTCCATCTTTTCAAGTCATTTGACTTTATCTATTTTTACTCGCTTTACTGTGTTGTTAAATGGATGGGTTCCATTTTTTTCAAGTCTGTCTTTAAACAATATTCACGTGCATATATGTACATTGAAACAGTTTTTGGTGACTATAGCTGGGTCTCATTAGCTGGAAAACACAATGGGACCACAGCATGATGCCTTACCTAGTCCAGGCTCAAATCTGATAACAATACCACATTTTTTAAGATTTTACACATTTTTCTAAGGGTATGTCTGTGTTTCCAAAAAAAAAGGCCATTTGTTGACTCCTAAAGGACCCTCTGTAACCATGGTCACATATAGGATAAAAAAGGCTCTTGAATGCTTGAATGTACAGTCATCATTTTGGAAAAATGAAAGGTGACACTTTGAGGTATCCTGTTCCATATCCAGATTCACTATCAGTGTTGCTGACACAGACTTACTGAAGCATAAACACATTATAGTGCTTTTTCCCTTCTTGAAACTAAAATTTGTGCATATAAAAATAGTCAAAACAAGTGCTATGGTGAAAAAAGCAACCAGTTTATTTACATTTACCATACCTTTTACATGTCATTGGCATATAAAACAAAACAACAAGTTCTACAAGTTCTTTGAAGTCGAATATTTCACTCTCCTCGTCGGACGTTTCCTCCCCAGACTCGTCACTTTCACGCCAAGTACATTCTTCCAGTACTTCCTGGAATGTATATGTAGTTTTGTCCCTCCGTTTTGCCATCAAAACTCTCAAAAACTCACATTTTGACTTTTACGCATGGACACACACAGAATACGCAGTAGGTTGTTGTCTTTGTTGTGGTTATCCACTGAAGCAGCATATCCTCGTTTTCAGAATTTTTGGGAGAATTTTTGAGAATTCAGTGGGAGACTCATTCCTCCCAAATGCACAACTGAGCACCACAGGAAATCATTCCTGCCTGTGGCCATCAAACTGTTCAACTCCTCCCTCTGAGTGTCAGACACTCAGGAAGAGACTGGAAATCTGGATCTACTTCACCTGTTCATACACCACCTCACTATTTATTCTAAATGTTTAAGTGCAATACATATATAGTCAAACACTTCAGTGCAATACATACATACATACATATATATATATGTATACACATACATATACATTGTTATTGTATATATTTTTTACTTCATTGTTCACTTAAATACTGTAAATGTGTATATTTTCTATTTTCTATTTCTTATTTTTATATTTTGTACATATTTTTAGTTCTAAATTATGCCACTTTTTACTCTTGAATGGGAGCACCGGTACTGTACAATTTCCCCCCCGGGGATCAATAAAGAATTTCTGATTCTGAATTTCATTGGCTATACGAAACGCCAGTCATCAGCTTAATCGGTCACATTTTCGGATCCTCTGATTGCAGCGATTCCATTGGAGTGAATAGATTTCACTTTAATATTTTTGGTCGAGGTTGTTTGCTTTATTTGCTCCCCGGCACGTACGGTGAAGTATGCAGTTATTAGTGACTTGAATATGAATTCAGTTGTTTTACTTTCTATTTACTGTCTTGAAGAAACCACGTAAACTAATGTAGATTGTATGTGTGTTAAACTGCAACACAAAACTAAAATATAGGTGTGAGAAAATTAATGTCAAAGTGCCTTTGCCTTAATGTGAGAGTGTATCCTTTGTGTATGTGTGTGTGTGTACGTCTGTGTGCGGGCAGTCGAGCCCTTGAAGGGTGGCTGAACAGATGGACGTGTGGGTGACTGAATTGTAAATATGGAAAACGACAGAGATACATGGAGATTTAATAGGCTCCTGAGATGGATGGATAAACAGATGTTCAGCTCACCGCAGGATGAAAGACGGATGGATGTATGGATGCAGGGGCAGGTAGATAGATGGATGTGGGATAGTGCTGAGACAGACTCATATGTTGTTGTGTTTTTGAGTTTATATGTACAGTAGGGGAGAGTTTGTGTGAAATTTGTTTAGTTTAGTGTGTGTGTGGTTGTGTGTGTGAATGAAAACACCAGCTGGAGGAACTTATGAGGCAAAAAAGTGAGTTTGAAATGAAGAGACTGAGAAGCCAAGAAACACATGAAAGAGAGAGATCAAAAGTGTGGCGTCTGATGAAGAGGAAGGACAAAGGTCAGGAGGGAGAGAACAGGGTGTGATAGAGGATGAATATCCAGGTCTGTAATTGGATGTAAATGTCGACCAGACTGTTTGTTTGAAAGAGAATGTTTTCTGTAAAGGCAGCAGCAACACCAAGGTAAACCTGCAGCTGATTAGTTTCAATTCAATTTTAAATTCATTGTTGTTTGCAGCCAGACTCATAAAAACAGGTATAAAATCCACAAAAGGATATAAAACATAGCGCAAGATGCCAAGTCTTAAAAACATCATCCATAGAAACTCATTAAAATGAATATAATCAATACTGACATCTTAACTGTCCTCTAATAAATAACTTAATCAGAGTAAATTGAGGTAATGGCACTGGACATAAATGAGTTAATTGTCTTCTGGCAGTCTGGATTTACTGCCAAAAGTCCAAAACTCAATTGAAAGCAGTTGGCTCAAGATTATACAAAATCATCAACAACAAGCCCATCCTGTAAAATAACTGCTATGACAGCGTCATCTGCAAACCTTGGAATGATTGGAAAATTGTGATAGATGCTGTTGACCACGGGTGTGGTCCAGAAAAACAGTCTGAGGTCCCCATCAACAGTGGTGGCTCGAGTCTCAGTTTTTTTTACAGCTGTTTTGGCAGCTTCTGAACACTTGAGATTGCAAGAGGTTGCTTGCCACCCATTTTTGACTAGCAAGCTGCAACAGGACACACCCCCATCCAGACATCAGGATGATGTATTTTTCAAAGTCAGGGCACAAACACGGTCTACGCAAGTTACGCAAGACCAATTTCGCGTGACGTTGCGTTCTGGAGTTTGTGCCCTCAAAGTCTTAACGCAACGCAAGCGCTGCAGCTAAGCTGACCCCTTCAGTTTGGGTTCACTTCCACTCAAAACAACCATGGCTGACCAGTTTGACGAAGCTGTAGCTGAACAACTGAGAACTGCAAGCATAGGTATATTTATGACACCTCGCCACATCTTCATTCGCACAGGAATGCAAATGAAAACATAAATACTGTGGCCTTGGAAACACTCATCACTTCATATCGCCCCCTTGAGGACTGACACGTGCAATCCATGTTGAGGATGTTCACTTGAACCTCTGCTCTCAGTTTGAGCTCAGGGGATTCAGGCCGCCGAAAGTGAGTGTGAGCAGTTTGATCATTACGAGCATGAGAATCCGTATCGCCGGCGCGAATGTAGTTACACAGTTTGTCTCGCATGCTCAAATCACCTTCTACGCTCATGTTTCTGTCCACCCTCTTCAACCAGTCTAATTCTGCTCTTACAAACCTGTGCCTGTGCACTCGCAAAGGTTGACTCACAGACTGAGTAGCGCTCAGAATTTTGTTTTTGTTCTCTCAAATCTTTTGTCGTCAATATAGTTCATGAAGTGAAAAGGTAACAGACAGGACAGAGGGAGGGATTGACAACAATGAGGCAAAGTTGAGGTGTGCAGGCTGTATAGAAGAATGCACTGGAGCACTGGAGTTAGCGAGAGAGTGAGGAGAATGAACAACAGAGCCCAATCTCTCCGCACTTCATGTGAATTTCATGTTCAGGCTTTACAGGGAGAAATAATCTGCTGGCAAAGGGTAACATTTTTATTTTATTTTTACCTGGAAGTCATGGCTCTCAATTAGAAGACATGTGGATGTGTTTTTCTGTCACAGACACATTGTGTGGTCTAATCTGACAGGATGGTTTTGAGAAGAAAATGTTGCTGTCTGTACTTCTAATGCTAACATTGTCTTTCAGTGTGTGTATTTGCATATGAATATGTATTTCCAATAATGTGGATGTCTGTATGTAGACAGCCTCCAAGCCGCTCATTCATGTCTCCTCTAATACCCTTGATGGGTACATGGATACACAAAGTCTGATGAATACCAGTCTCCCCAGCACTTCAGGCTCTTCATGAACATACGATATTAGAGGGTCACTGAATGGTTGGGTGAATTGCTGTATAAGCATGCAATGCCAAGTAAAAGTGCATATTAAGTTCAACCATCACATCCTATTACTCTGCTGGGAGAAAGCATTCAAGGGTAGAAATCTGCAGCATTACCACTGTCTGCTTTGAACAGTATTTGTCTTTATGTCTTTATGGATCCACAGAGTGTTTGCTGGGCATTTTTTCAGAACTGTTGTGTGTCTTTCATACCTTTTTTAGACGCATGCATACGGGAAAGCCCAGTTCTTCTACCTTTGAATGACACTTTAGCAGAGTAACATTCGCACTTCCCCAGGCTGATTTTATGTAGCTGATCATCTATTTTTTCTGCAGCCACCATACTTTTAGGCTTCAATGTCAAGATAGAGATTGCTGGGGGGTTTTTTTTGTTTTTTTTTTGGGAAGAGACAAGTAGTGTATTCTTCTGCTGCTGGAGGAAGCTATAGGCGCACACAGCTGCACTACAGTATGGTCTTTGAAACCACAGTGAAAACCAGGGCTGCGTGTTCCGTTCAACAATCAGATCTGTGCTTCTAAAAGTGACAACTGACATCAGCGATAAGCCAGGCTACGCGTGACGACCGAGAGCTGCGGCATGTGGCCACTGCAGGGAACAGAAGCAGCTGAGAGAGCGATGAAGGAGGATAGAGGAAGGGATGGTGGGAGAGATTAAATACATAAGAGAGCCCACAACAGAAGAGGATTTGTAGTTGTTGTAGTTACACAAATATGCATTGATGCATACGAAATCAATAAGCATACAAAGAAACGCATGCCCACAAACTCTCAGAAACAAATTCCTCCTTCCAGTTGGTAATTGGCCAGCAAGATGGTGATGAGCACTTGTACTGAAGGAGGTTTTGTCCTAATTAGCTTGATAGCCAAATCAAAACGACACTTTACTCCTTAATTAGCGTGCTCCCAAATATGTCTGAAAGCCGGATGTGGAAACAAGAAAAATCAACAGAGGAGAGGAAGGAAGGCAAGGAGACAGCAGGCCCCTCATAATGTGGCGTTCCCTTTTATAGCACTCGAAAAAACGTAGGCTTGATGACAGTTGTAACCTTGCATTGTTTTCATCGTGTATATATAGTATAAAGCTAATTACCCTAACTCTTTACAGCACATGCCATGGCCCTGAGAAGGAGTCTAATTGGGCAAAATAAGTGAAAACACCTGTGTGTGTGTGTGTGTGTGTGTGGGTATAATCCTTTCATGAAATCAAACCCTGTTTTTTAATACCATCTATGTTGAATTTCTTTTTCAGCAATAGCCACTAAATGTATTTACATTCTCAACGTACTTCTCTCTGTATAGTAGTTTTCATTGTTAGTGACGGGCTGGATTCAAATTGCCGTCACTTGCACGAGGAATTCACAGGAAATAATGCGTGCATGTAACCCAGCATTACAGTTTTTAATTTTATCTCATTGACATCAGTGTCACTGTTCAGTCTCCCAATGCTGTATTAAGTTACTGCCTACTTTTGGTGCTTCATATCCACACAAAAAGCATTCAGCTGGAGAAACCCAAGGCCTTTATTGAGAGACGCTCACAGGAAACACAGTGTATTTGTCAAAGAAGTTAATACATCTGAAGTCTGAAGTCAATACGTCAAAAAAGTTAAAAGGCAATCAGCACTTTAGATTTCAAATAGCACAATGCACAATCCACTGATATGAAACAGGTGCACCAGCCACAGACAAGACGAGGATTTGGTTCCCTCCCACTGAGCCTCCTGCTGCACCTGTTGTCAGTCCAGTTAATTGGTGGATTCGTTTGGAAGCGGTGAAAGCATGCTCATGGACACCAGAGAGAGTCGAATATGGCAGGAAAAGTCCTGATCCAGACATTTTTAGATTAAGGTGTTAGTGAGACTTGGTGGATCTAAGTGTGTCACATCATTTTTAAGTTAACAACCATGTCTATCAAACTATTGTCCTTAACCTGTTTGTTCATAGTGATGCCTGAGTAAATGTAAAACCACTGACGCACACAGGGAAACAGAATCTGACAAACTCAGTCCATAATGTATGACAATGTCAATAAGCTGTGATCTGTACTGATGTTGGCATGAAATATTATTTGCCCGGATGTTTAAGTGAAACAGTCTGTTTGGTCAAATGTGCTGCCACAGTAGCAAAAACAGGAGATTTCATTTACTGCCAGGAAGCTAAATATATTTTTCTTCCGCCCCTCAATTTTAATGTCACTGCAAAATGTCCTCTCTTTACACGCTAAATTTTAACTCATTCATCCATCAATTTCTAAACCGCTTATCCTGTTCAGGGTTGGTGGAAAAGATATTCAAAAGGAACAAACACGGATACCTTCAGCAGTACTTCAGTGCAAAACCAAATTTAAAGACAGCAGATACTAATAAGATGTTCTCCTGCGTGAATATGAGTAAATGTGTTCTGACATTTTATTGGCTGCTACATTATTGTCATTAAAAAGGTGAGCTGTACTTGGTAAATCAGCCCGGGATGGAAAGATTGAGGGAGAGAATAAAGACTCAGGGGTAAAAATATGTTTCTATTCTCTATTAGCCACAGTCTGTCTTCCTCTCTTGTCATCCAGTGTCTTGGGGAAACCACGAGTCTATGTCTGCCATCTCTTTCTTTACAATACCAAACCCATCTACTGCAATTGACAATGAACCTCAAACTCTGTCACTCCAACTCGTTCATCTTGCCCCAATAATGAGACAGGGGAGCACCGTCACGCATCAAGCCAAGAGCCTCAGACCTTGGTTGGGGGAATTAGTATTCCCACTGGTCCCTCTTTTTTTCTGCCATTTTAATTAAAACAGAACCCATCTCTTTCTCTCTCTCTGTCTCTCTCCCCAGTGTATGTCATGTTCACCTTAATCCGATTTACAGTCAAATAAGAGCCGCAAAACGGAGAAAATGATGACCAAGTGGGTTTTGGCAACTTCCAAGAAAAGGTTAACTAATCAAACAGCTCTTTCGTATATCAACATCTATAATGAACTCTTTTCTTTCATTCTTCCTCTTCTGGGACGCTAAACTTGACTTTTGCCTCCTTCTTTTATCAACCTCCTTTATGATATATCTTGTTGTATCACCCGCTACCCAAAGCTGTTAATAGCTTATTTCTCCCTCTTACCCGCCATCAACCTTTTACAGAGTATTACTCTCATTTTCCCCTCTCTTTCATTCTCATTATCTCTCTCTAAGACTAATCTCTGGCACTTCTTGTGCTTCTATTTTTCCTCATCAGTCTCTTTCACTGGTCGTCTCTTTTTGGAGCCATTCCATTACTTGTTTCTACCTCTCGCTTTCTAAGCGAGTCTTTCTCTTAGTCTTCTTGGTCCCTCTCTCTCTCTGTCACCCTTTCTATTAGTTTGGTGTGACAAGCATTCAGAAGTCAATCTCGCTGCTTAAGGCAGGCCACACCCCGGGGGATTTGGAGAAAGGGGACGAGGGGTGATTCGTTTTAGATGAAGCCGTTCATGGCCAGTCTCAGATGTCTTGCAATTGAGTAAAGAAGAGATGACAGTTAAAGGAGAGCACAGCTAAATTCAAGCACAGTGCTGTCAATATGCTCTGAAATTTAATAACTCTCTCCTACAGCAAGAAAACTGGACGCATTCTCATTCAGTTGCTGTCTAAGCTATGATTTGGCATTTTTGTCTGCAAGAAGTCTCAGAATTAACATTTTGCATATACTCGAAGATTATTCCGTAATCCTATGGCTCTGTCGTGATCATTGGAGTGAACTGAATTATGAATAAGGGATCATAATGTCATCATCACAGGATTCCTTTTTACATGGAAGCGAACATTGCTTATTAGACTGAATAAATACACTTGTTTATGTGTGTGTGTGTGTGTGTGTATGATGTTCCTGACAAGTGAAGTGCCTCCGCTGTATTGGCAACCATAGTGATCTGTACATTTAAATGATGGATGAGATTAGCCACCATCTTGTGTTGTATGATATAATACAAACAATTAATGAATTGTCCTGTGCCCTTTTGCTTCAACAGTATTCTTTAATCATTTTGGGGCCTTTAATGTCTTTATTGGATAGCCACCATTAGTGAGATGACAGGCAATGGAAGAGGGATGGTAGAGTTTATGCAACAAAGGCCCTCGTTCTTGGGGATGTTGTGGAGCACTGAAGGTGCCTTAAACCACAGGCCGTAACAGTATGAATCTGTTCTGACCAAGATAAAGACTATTGTGTATAGTTATATAGTTATATATTGTGGGCGGTGTGAAATAAACAGATCAAATACAAAAATGTAACTGGGACGAAGATTGAACGCTTAAAATGCTTAAAAAAAGCACCATTTCTCTTCGAAGCTGCATTTCATTCGGAATCATTTGCATTATGAGTTTCAGTGCTGTATGAAATAAGTTTTCCAATTAAACTGACATTGCTATTAGGATTCCATAGGACAGAACTCAAACTGATAAAAAGTTGCTGCAGTGTATGTCAGTTCCCCCGTCGTCACTATCTATCTTTTGTCTTTATTCATTGATGTGGCTTAGTTGTGTTTTCGATGCCTGCTAATGAGCGCCATTTGAGCTGCTGTCTGCTTATCGCTCTGAGAATATTCATTACGCCGGCATGAATATTCAAAACCGTCCTCTATCCTTGGAGCGCATGGATTATTGATAGGCTGCTCATCGGGTTTTCTCTTTCTAGTGTGACAGCTTCATAACAGCCTCACCTGAGCTCTCTGATAGAGGAAAAGACAGAGCAAAGGGATTCAGTTTTCTGAAGACTCGGGATGAAGTGTACAGCGCGAAGGTGCAGAGAATGTCCTGTAACCAAAGGCCACAGGTTCTGCCCCCTTTACAGCCAACGCATGTCCATCGACTGCCCCTTTTCCATGCTTTTGTTTTTAGATATGTTAAACTTTGCCTCTGAAAAGTAATTCAGAACTCCAGCTGATTTTAATTTTAGCCCTACTTGTGGTTGTGTAATTGATCCCCCTGAGGAGACAGTTTTTGCTGCAGTATTTAGCTCACCATATAAATTATGAATCAGCCGAGTGAACTGCCCTTTATGCAGCCTAATGATCCTTTATAAATATAAGAATTACCCCCATTCACTTTTGGAATGAATGAATTTGGAGTATTGTCCACCTGTTGCCTCAGGCAGTGCCTTTACGTGAGCCATTTGCCCGCACTTGCAGTAGCGGGTCGACTTTGAAGATTTCATGCTGGCTGGATTAGATTTTAAACCTGTGACTGTTCATCTATGATTCCTTTTCAGAGCTGTGGGGCATGCGAGTGGAAGCTGTGTGTGAGTCTGAGGGTTAGTGTGTGCATGCTTGTGTGTATAACTGATGCCTGTATTTGTGCACGAGTGCGATCATTTGTGCGTGTGCATGATTTTTGAATAGATTTGTATGTCTGTGTTTTTGTGTTGATTTGAAACGTAAACAAGATCATCCATCATACAGCTAACGTCTCATTCTGTAGTTCATACAGGCAGTGAATCATTGCCATAATAATGATGGTGCTTGGTTCTTGTATAGAAGGCATTCAATGAAAAATGTAGATCATACATACACTTGACGGGTTCTCATCTCTGCCAGACACACAATCTGAGACTGCTATTTGTCCACAACACTGGAGGTTGCCTCTAGACATTAAGTATATACTGTGGAAAATGCATGCCTCGGACACATACATAGCAACACACATACATACAGAAACACATACTTTTCAGTCGTACACACCTTGTAGCAATGGTGTGTAACTACATCTGAGGGAATATATCATTTTCAGATCACGGATTGAAGGGAGTGGTAGATACAAATATAGATGGAAGCTCACGGGGTTTACTCTCTTGGATCGTCCCCATTTCAAAGTAAAAGAGAAAATTATCCAATTTGGAGGATGTTTAATGGTACCCTCCTATACACTAGAGAACAACTGAGCATGCTCGGCGATGTGGTTACATGCTTTGCCAGTTTTGATGAACTGAGGGGAATAAACTTCACGAATGAACATGAAGGAATATCCAAGAGAACTGTTTTTTAATCGTTTTTGGACAACAACAGAGTTCGACAGCACGCAGGTATAAGCTGAACAAGCTGTATCAGGCTATAATAGACAATATTTGTCAATAGGATAAATTCATTGTTGCTCTTTCATGGGGTTTATTGAAGGTAATAATAATAAAAACATAAAAGAATGCCATCTTTATCATTAAGTGCCACCCCAGGAAACCAGATTTCTGATTCAAATATGAGAAGCAATCAAATCAGTGGGGAGAATTTCGCGCAGCTAACAGATTGGATACAGTTCACTGTAATATGAGTGTCAGATGATAGCTGTGGTGTCAGCGTCACCATCAGTCACTTCAATTCTGTAACTCCAACTAAACTCAAACAGCTCTTTCCAATCCTCGATATATTACTCCGTATATGCATGATTGTGGTGTTGCTGGTTTAAAATGGGCGACTAGAAGGCTTAAGTGTGTGAAAAGACTAGCTACACTAATGATGGAGCTGCAAGAAACGTGTGTAAACTGTAAGAAAATAGCATCAGTGTAGTCCTTGGCTTGTGTGTCACACTGTGCTGCCTACTCAACCCTCAGCAGTGATATTTTCAGTAATCAGATGTGTGGTGAAAAACTTCCCCCAGTGCTCTGACATTTGAATGGCTGGTTTATACAGAGTAACCCTGCCTCAGGCAATGTAGGCAGCAGCAATTCAGCTGGTATGTCCTGGAATACAAACTCACACCGAGATGTACACATGCGCACATGCACACACCCGCAAAAATGACACAAAAACATACAAACACATGTACAAAGATCCACACATATACATGACACTTCGATGCATAAAACACACTGACATAATCAGGCAAAGACGCACACAGTTGTCCTCTTATCAAACTAACCACACTTATTCATGTATACATGTAGTAATGAAGGAATATTCACAAACATCTCACGCAGTAGCAGTTTAAGCAGAAGCAGAAGAAAGATGACCTTTTTTCTCTGGCTTGGTTAAATAATGTTATGTCAAAACAATGAATATTTGCCAAAACGGATGGGATTTGGGCAACTTCTCTTCCACCTCAGCCTGTTCAAAATACTGAACTTGTATGTTGGGTCCGATCAGCAGCACTTGTGTGTGTTTGGTTCGCCTGAGAAATGTTATAGCATTATTTATTTATTTATTTATTTATTTATTTTTTACCCAAAGTGGCTATGCTCACTTTCGCAGTTAGTATGGATCATTATTTTTCAAACTGCTGTTTATTTGTTTGGGCTGTTCAGTTGTTCACTCACTCCCATCGCTGTGTGATATTCCCACTAGCAAGATATGAGAGTAATCAGGTGTGTGAAATCTTTCAATAGAGTTTGTCAGTGCTTCAGAATCAGAATTACATTATTGATCCCCGGGGGGAAATTGTCCAAAATGCACAGCAACATAGTGCTGCAGAGAGATCTTTACACTTTACGTACGAATATAGCAATGCAACCAATTATTCTGGTGCGCCTGGAGGTGTGTGGTGAAAAGCTAATTTACTTTGAAAGTTGACATATCTATAATTCGAAAGTAGTCAGTTAGCAAAGTCCAAATCGACCGGCCTTGACTTGACTTTAAAGTCTTCAAAATGAAGACGTAATAGATTCAAGCGGTTAAATTAGATACCATGCAGTCCTATACGCTACAGGGCTTTGCATGGCTTCCTCAGTTTACACAGAAATATTTGAATGCACACATTCAGTAATACAAATACTCACACTCAGCCATGTGTATCCACGACATATCTTGCACACAAATACAATTACAGACACAGAATACATTTATTCCCAGTACGCACACTCACATACTGCTTTATTTATTGGTCTTACTTGAATGAACTGGTTTATTTTACTGGGTTACAGTACAAAACAATCCTCGCAGGGAGAGGGAAGACAGAGAAAGGGAAAGCCAGAGAAGTCAAAGACGGCACATGAGAGGATTAATACATGGGGGAGGAAAGAGGAGAAGAAATAGAGAGAAAGAAAGAGAGAATCAGGTAAAGCAGTGGAAGTCATAAGTCGAGGATAAATGTAGAAAGAACATGCAAGAGATGTGAAAGAAACCCCAAAAAGGTAAAGTAGAGCGGTGTCAGGGTAAGTAATCTTCAGGACCACTTCACAGCTTCTCAGCTCCACTTGTTTGCTGTCATCTCCTTCTGTCGCTCAGTCCGTCGGCCCATCATTCCCTGCACACACACACACACACACACACACACACACACACACACACACACACACTGTCTCTCCACTGGCCTGTCTTATGTCTTTTTCCTCTTAGAGACAGCTCCTCTTTCTTAAGCCTGACATCTCTGAGACCACAGCAGCTGTGCATATATTTGTGCATGAGAAAGTTTTAGAGGGATTTTACTATTCTAAAAACGACTTTGTTGCTCAGGTTTCGGCTAGCGAGTTGTCCAGCCCTGCCTTGCATCGCTCTTGGTTAGTAGAAAGCAATGGTTAGTTATACACTAGGGTTGGCCGATATGTGAAGTTTTTAACAGCCGGCCACAGTTTGGTGGGTGTGACCCCCGTAGTTTCAGCTGGGAGATGTGTGCGAGCGTTTGTCCGCGTTAACAAGCAAGCTACGTGGACTTCGTGTTGGGCTCTGTGTTTTGGTGGGTGCTGGTCATTTGTTGATGCTAGCGGACCGAGCTGAGCACAGAGCTGAATAGAGGCTAAGCACTTAACGTTACCTCCTTCGGATTTCCCTGTAAAATTCATCCCGAGTCCTTTACATAGAAAGCAGTCCACAGGCTGTTGTAGGCAACTGAGAAAGTCGGTGAGGGTCTAATTTTTTAAGTGACGTAACACTCCTGTCACGCCGTGGCAATAAAAAGTTATTAGTACATGTAAATTGTTGCATATTGTCCTTTTTAAAATATAAATTCTGAGCCACAGTAACAGAGAGGACTAAATAGATTTTGCTGATAGGAGAAATATTTCCACACATACGGAGCACGTATGCACGTACATCCACTATCCATACAACCCCCTTCCACATACCTTTCACATACCCGCCCACACACAGATAACAAAACCATCAAACAGTCAATCATAAGCTCAGAGCCAACAATTAATCTCCAATTCCCCACACGACCATGAAGGTCTTCAGGTTATCAGTCAGTTTATAATAAGCATGTCCCCACCCTGAGCTGAGCTGCCAGCAGCGCATTCATGTTCACGACAACATCTGTCCACCCCTGACCCCCTATCTGTTTTTGATATATCTATTAGTTGATTGTAATGGGCAATTAATTAATCCTGAACAAATCCTAACTGTGTCTTTTGGAGGTAAAATGAAGAATTTACTGAGAGGATTTCTCCCCATGTCTGATAGCAGCCGCGTAGACCCGTTAATGTCTCCTCTGACCTTCTCACCAGGGACAGTGGACCGATAAGGGAGCCAGGGCGTCAAACTAGCTATCAAATGACCGCATTTCAGGGTGCACTGGTGGCCTAGGGATTTTAAGGCACCAACCACGAACTGCAATGTCCATTTGAGTCTGGCCGGGGGCTTTTGGTTGCATGTCACTCCACATCGGTATAATAAAGGCACAAATGCGTAAAGACACCCTTAAGAAAACATGCACATTTCAAGCATATTAAAGACGATATACAGTTTGCTTCAAAGGAAAGCATAAAAAAGTTTATACACATGCATATACATAGTATACTGAGGACTTCAACAATCAAACTAAACTAAGTTAGGCCAGCAACAGTAGGAGCCCCTCTTCCCACCTCTCAACTGCAGGAGTGATATTCATGAATGGGAAAGTGTACTCTAGGTCGTCATCCCGTTGGTCAGTTAGAGCATGATTCTCCTCTCTTGAGTGGTGCAGGCAGGGACTTACAGACCTCATCAACAATCCTGGACAGCATCCTGGAGGACCTGAAGTTAGTGATGTCCTTCAGCATGTCAAATAACCTCCAGCGTCACACTGGCAGAGGACAGGGTCTCCAGGAAGCTGTTGTAAAGCAGCGGCTCTTCAAAGATCCACGTCCCAGGATTGATGTCAGATGCATGTGTGGTCTTCAGAGTCTGCCAGGTCTGAGTTACAGACTGATATAAGTCCAGTCTGGTCTGCCTCATGTGACCTCAGGAGCAGCTGTTCCTTCATTACTGGATGGTCAGCTTTCCTCAGGAGTAGCCGAGCTGGATCCACGGCGCAGCACAGAACACAAGCATACAGCAACATGTTGGGTGCCAGGGCCTGATTAAAAGTCCATCCAGGAGTCTGACTTTAAGCCTGGTCCTCCCTCTGCCACTGGACAGGATTGGTTAGAGTTTATCGATTGCAATTCTGAAGCAGAACCAGGAATCTACATGAACCTGGGTCCCTCAGTCTTTATCAGATTTGAGCTGCACTCAACAGATGCATGTATAAATAGCATAAACGACAGTATTCTGTAATTCTTCACTCGAATCTCTGTCAGCAATCAGGCAACGTTAACACAGGTATGAAACCTCTTTCCCGCTGCCGGGTCTGTTTTAATGAGCTAATCAAGATGAATGCATACATGTGACAGGTGCGCTGCGAAGGTTGGTGGAGTTTTGTGTGAAGTGAAAGGAATAGCTCTGGTCTGTCATAGTGTGAACACCCAACTGCGTAAATTGCAAGGAAGACACTCTGGAATCAATAAGATGGACCAAAAAGGTTTGTTTTCTTAACAATGAACTAGATTCAATGCGGAACCTTTTCTCAACAGCCAACCCTACTAGAAGATAAAGGGAAGCTTCTGGGGTCCAGTGATGCCGCCTGTCTAAGTCTGCTGTACCTCCTCAACTATATCTGGCGGTGACCAATAACACAACCAATCTGTGCCATAGAATGGAGGTGACTAAGTTATTGACAGCCAGGATCTTTCATCTGTAGGCCAGCTAGAGAGGCTTTTTTTCTTATAAAGTGTTCTGGGTTTTTTTTGTGTGTGTGTTTCTGGAAATTCTTTGTATCTTGGTGAATTCCCAGACCCTTTCCTGCAGACTGGAAACTCTCCTACACTCTCCATTGCCCCACTAACAAGCCCTTAGTCTTTCTCCAGCTGAGGCTTTTTCATAGACACCCAGAATATCAATTAAACCCTGGAGGGAGAGAGAAGGAAAGGAAGAGAAAAGGGTGCAAGGAAATGTGCTCAAATCTGCAAGATGAGGGAAAGCAAGAGAGCTGCACTTCAGTCTATGTGGAACAGAGAGACTGTGAGAGTTAAGTGATATGATATGTCCAGGCAGACCATGTAGAGATGGAGATGGATTTCACATGAGGTGTACAAGGGAGAAAACAGACAAGAATGCAAAACACAACAACAGCCCAAGAAAGAACAGCAGTTGTTCGACAGCATAGCAGCTCAGCTGTTGATGGTCAAACGGGAGGAGAGAGGGAAAAAAATGCCAAGGCAAAGAAAAGAAAGTTTTCATGAGGAGTAGTGGAGAAAAGAGAGAAAAAATTAGTAAGAGGAGGAAGAACAGCAGATCAGAGGAGGTGTCACGAATCTCAGGGCCGAGAAAGTGAGGGAAGAGGCTTTCATGGAAGCAGTAGGGGGATGAAAGGAAAATAGAAGAGGAGAAGAGAAGGCGTAGTGAATCACAAGGTCAACATGAGAGGAGAGAGGGAGGTGGTAGAGGAGTGAAAAAAGTAAGACAGAGGAGAGGTAGATTTACCTCAATTTAGGCAGAGATAAAAAAAAAAAAAGTTTTTTGGAAGCTTTGAGGGAATCAAAGAAAAATCAGAAAGAAGTAGAAGAAGTCATGAATTATGAGACTAAGATGCAGAGAGGGGGGTAATTATGGAAGCGGCAGAGGAATGAGAAAAAAGTCAAAAGGAGGAGAAGCAAAGACGTCTTCAGGCCAAGATGAAGGATGCTGCTGATAACTTAAAAAAAAAAAAAAAAAGGAGGGGCAGTGAATCTTGAGGCCGAGATGAACAACAGTGGGGTGTTTACGGAAAAATACGGAGAAATAAACAAGAGAGAAAAACTGAGGTGGCCTAAAATGAACCAAAACCACTAGAATCTCATACATATCCCCCTTCAGGATGAATTGCAATTGTTCTGATGATCGCTTAACTTTTCATCTAGCCCCCCCCCGCCAAGTCAAAATGTGTTCAGTACTTTATTTTACGACCAAATACCCGCAAAAGTAATTACATTCCCATCAGCCTCAGCTGCGCACGTTTTAGCACTCTACCATGCTCACATCGTAGTTTAGCATGCTAAACATTGTACCTGCTGAACATCAGCATTAGCATTGCCATTGTTAGCATGCTGACTGTAGCATTTAGCTCAAAGCCCCACTGTGACCAAGTCCAGCCTCACAGAGCTGCTAGCATGGCTGTAGACACAGTCAGTTATTATCTGATTACTATTATTTTGAATGTAATATTTAAAGTATTTAAATATCGTCCAGGTCTCGTGAATATGATCACACCGAAATATGTCAATAGATGATGAAGTATAATAGTGGAGTAGTATAAAATTTGCTTCATTAAAAGGTTTGACTTTTTTCTCTTAGCATTCAGTTTCCCCTTTTCTTTTATCTTTCGCTGCCCATTTGTTGTTTCATCACTTTCATTAGCAATATTTAAAAAAGAAACTTTTTTAAGATTTTGCCAGCAGCTCTAAGACCAAGCTGCCAGAAGTCAGTTTCTGTTAGCTTTACAAGTTTAAATTTGCTTTAAGTTTTTGATGCCCTGCTTGTCTGTCTCTCTCTGTACCTTTCTGTCCTGCAGTCACTTTCCTTATCAAATAAAATTTGGTTCCAAGCTGCTACATTGGCATGAGATAAAAAAAAAAATACATAATGCTGAAAAGGTTTGCGTCACTAAAACAGCAGAGCATGAGGATTCTCTTTATCTCAGCTGCCTATAAGCATAGCCTCTGGTCAAATGTCACATCATCACGTTGGGGCCTCGACTTAAGCAGTGCAGTGGTGCTTAATTCAGTTTTCTGTCCACATCACACCCCAACCATGGATACACAATCTCCTACAACCTTCAGGTTATGAATCTGTAAATCAAAGCTTGTCCACTCTCACATTGTTCACTGGACCACCTTCTCGGCACTCCTATCCTTTTGCAGCCGTGCATCTAAAAACCTGAAGCAGGAAATAAACATACAGAGTTCATTTCTGAAACATGCTAAAAGAACAAAACTATTATAATTAATTGAAGAATTGCAAGAGAGGGCCTAGACTGCTTTGTGACTGCACCTTGAATCATTAAATTGTGCTGCAGAACTTCACAGAACTTTACTAATTAAAATGAGTTTTGGTTTATATGCACAAGGTCTGAAAGGGTCATCAAAGCAGATGGGCACAACCGGGGCTTGACAAAGGGTGACGAGACACCCAGTGCATCTAACATTTGTCATTTTTAAACAATGATTTGCACAGCAGACATTCTTCCTGTTTCAATAAGAGGAACGTACAATTTTTTGTAAAGGCCGGGAATCCTGGACACTGATGGTTAAGTTTTTAATGGTGATGAGCAGACACACGAGGTGAAATAGCCTATATGAACACGGTATCACATACGATATGCCCCAAGAGATTCCATCATGTTGCTTTCTTTTAACTGATTGGATGTTTGCTTTTTTTTTTAATAGAAATAAAATGATTCTTCATGGTACAGCTGTATATGTAACATCTGTTTTGTTTCTGATATGAAAAAAATCTCATTGACTACCCTTTTGCAAAAAGTCTCATAGTCTACCTAATATAAAATCTAAGTCAACATTCAAGGGCATTTCTCCTGTTCATGCCCTAAATACAACAAAATAAAAGACACACATCATATAAAAGCAGATAACATAGAAAGAAAGTTTTTGAATTACTTTTTGTTAAAGAGAAAGTATACCACATCACTCACTGAGCACTTGAAAATGGCCCAAATCTGAAAAGGAAATTAAAATAGGCATTTCAAAGAAGGAGAAGGAGTAGTAGAAGTACCTTCGAGCACTTGATGCAGATGTACCCCACATTTCCGTTTAAACAGTCAGAATTTCACTAACTGTGAAAGGGACCATCCATCCATCCATAATTCTGTTTGTGCTGATGCAGATGGGAATCTGACAGAAAACTGCATCGAAGTCGAAGCTGCCAATGTCCTCAATATACCAAACACGCTCTGAGAAACATCAGAGCTCACAGATCAGCTTCTGCCTGACGCACTCGTCTCTGTCTCTGTTCTCAGGCTGATTTTGCTGCTGGTCTTTTTACTTCTTTTTGCCGAGGTCATGTTGGGTTTCTGTTTCCCCAGACCTCAGCTGATTTGTTTTTCTATTTGTCTCTCTTCATCTGTGTCTGCTTATCTCTCCCTGTCTCTCTTTTGCTCTGTTGTTCACACGTGCATGCACACACACACACACACACACACACACACACACACACACACACCAACCACCATTTCTCTCTCGTTTTGTCTCCCTCCTCGTCACACTAAAGCTGCACAGTTGGAAGCATAAGAATGGCATTCTTATTGGTAGTTTCATGTTTAAACGGCCCTTATGTCCTGTCGCTCTCTCATTCCCTTCTTATTACATTGAAATTGAAAACTAGTCTCCTTAGCTTTAAGAAACTTCTCAAAACACACCTTTTTAAACACGCTTTTAACAACACCTGTTAGAAACCTGCCACTGTCTGTTCCTACAATGTTATGCGCTTCTACGCCTAATGTTTTTGTTTTGTATCACTGGGGCTTTGGGTCGAGAAAAGCACTTAACAAATAAAATGTGTCCCACTTCACACTAATATGGTTACATGCATTCAATAGTGGAAGCTGTGAAGTGCGACCACAACCTTTAACTGGCTGACTTCCACACAGGTGGCACCTTACTCGAGTGCAGCTTGACAGGGATTGTTGAGTGCAGGATGAGGTTTGAGTGCAGAAGACCCTGCTGCAATGTAATGAAAAACAAAAAGGGGCTCCTGCTGCTTTCTGTTTAGACCTGCACAACAGCAGTGGCGAGGCGTGATGTGATGATGATGGTGAAGTGTGTGGACATGCTGCCCTGCAACAGTTTGAGAGGTTGATGGCCCTGAAAAGCCACATTTCTTTTTCAGAGCTCACTCCCTTTCTTGGCACATCTCAGATCCCGTACCTTGATGTTGTTAGTGATAGCTCATCATATAGTTTACTTATACAGCACAATGTTTACAACAGGATTCGCAAAAAACTTAACAGACAAAAAACTAAAATAATACATTTGTGTAGTTTTTCAAGTCTAAATAAATACAAACGCACAGTACCCTGACCACATGAAATAATATAGAAAATTGACAGTAATGTAGTTACACCTTCATTTTCATTCAAATAAAAATAGTTAAAGGTTAACACAGTTTTGAGTGGATAATGGGGAAGAAATTGCAGGCTTTAACTGGGATTGTGGATTACATTAGAGTAAAATGTTCAGAAGATGTAAGTAGCCCAACTGGTTTTCCACTTCAGCATATTTTTATAAACCCTTGCAGTATTTCCCATAGGACGTCCAGTCTCATATACAGCCAGGGCTTATTGAGGGCTGTCTGGGCTTCTGTAGTAGCCTCTTCTGTTGGCACCAGAGAGGAGTCTTGTGGTGGACTGAGTCCTTCGTAAAGAGGGTTATAAAATTCAAGACGGGGAGAGATAAAAGCATGTAAATAAGTCGCCAGGTCCCTAAATGAGAGACGATTTTAATTTTGCAAAAGACCCAAGATGGGGGCAGCTACTACTTACTAGCGTTTGGTTTGTTTGTCAAGTTTAACAGCCGAATCAAAGATGACACCGAGATATTTTTGTATGTACAACAGATGGAGGCAGAGGGAAAACTTTTATCTCTCCATTTAGTTGAAAGTCTTTTGCCTCGACAATTTTAAATACTGGATGTCTAAAAAATAAAATACCTAAAACGACAGGCATCACCGAGTCTCAAAGAAAGGGTTATGTTTTCTAAAAATAGAACAAGGAAGGAGTGTTATGTGTGTGTACATAGAGAGAATAAAATAAAGCTTAAAAAATCACATACCTAAAACCTCCACTTCCTCCCTACAAAGCCTCCCTCTCTCTCTTCCTCTCGGCCTAATTCATCTCAGGCAGTCTTGTGAGGAATGATGTGTTTGCATTTGTCGCTGCAACACGTTTAGCAGGACAAGACAAAACACCTCAGTCTGTTTAAATGCAATTAAGGTGACTGATGATTCTCAACATGCACCCCATCGTGTTTCTGTGCGTATCAGTGTCTCCCAGTATATCTAGGCGCCTGTGTCTCCTCTTTCTGTGCTTCTGTGTGTGTGTAAAGGAGTCGAGGTGTATATCTAGCTGTGAATGTACCTGCTGATTTGATTGTATGTGCCAACTTTTTTCCCGATGATTTCGACTATTATCTGTGGTTGCGCGACAGACCAAAGGCATCACTTCAGTTCCTCTGTCCCTGGCGACTTGATTTGTGACAGTTTGCGGAGAACGCGCAGTTCTACAGTGCTCGTCTGCTGTCAAATTGATGACTTTGCTGACAGGTTGATGCTTGAGTACAATTGGCAGGATACTGTAGACAGTACGTAGTCAGATGACAGTGGAGCAAACCTTGTAGACAGTCTTGGATATTGTGTCTTGTCTTTCTCTTATATGGTGCTTCAGAAAATAGTTTTCAAGTAAATCTAACTGCGCCAAATGACAAAATAGGTCATTTGTTATTTTAAAAAATTACCCACATGACTGCACTAGAGTAATATGGGATTTTCCTGATCTACGTGTAAAGTGTGGGGAGCTAAGGTAAGAGAAAGATTGCCTTCATAGTCAAAAGAAAAAGGACAGGACAAGTCCTCTAAATTAAACGACAACATACATTGTTTGTATTTGCGCCCCCAGAATTTTCTAATTTGCACATGTCCAAGACATCACAAGAAATAAGAATCAGACCTCTGTTTGCACACATGAATGTTGTCAGATACGTCCAGTGGAATCAGCGCTTTAGATAAATACACCGAGCAAATATTCATAGAGTACAGCAGAATGAAATGGAGGATATCAACAAACTGTGATGGGTGACACATTGGCAGTCTGTGTAGTGGGGTGTAAGTGGCAGATAGGAAACGTAAACACAGGTTGTTTTCAGCATTTACACAAATTATCAATATACCAATTGTTCAGGGGAGGACAGTCGGTTAGATAACTGTGAGGGTAAGTGGCAAACTGTTTTCTTTTATTTGAGTGAACTGACCCTTTAAATTGGCAGTCGCCAGGGAAATGCGTTTTCAGCATATGTCAGCACCAAACTGTGCAGCATTTCAATATACTCATAAATAAGCTGCTCCTGAGCCAGGCACTGGGCCCTGAGCTGCTCCAGTTGCCAACAAAGAAGAGAATGGCACTTAAACTGGACAGCTTCCATGTGTGAATGTGTACATATGTGCAAGTATTCCCTCCTTCTGGTATCACTGCAACAAAACTCTGACTGAAGTAGCAATTCATAATGGATTAGTTATTGATCTTAACAGAGTGTGTTGTTGTATTTCCTAAGAAATCTCCTTGTCCTTTCCTCCCTGGATTGAAAGTGATTTGCTGGATTTGCAGGAAAATGTGTGTATCTTTCAACTTGCCTGATTAAATAAAGGTTAAAAGCGACCCCCCCACCCCCACCCTCTACACACACACACACACACACACACTCTCATCTCTCATTTCCATGTAAAGGTCAACATCGAAAAAGAGCTTCAAACCCCAGTTGGGTTAACCTGTTGGAATGACTGAGAGGTGGAATTAAAACTGAAGAATAAATTCATACAACAATCCCCTCTTCTAGTTTATCAATTCCCTTTCTGTCTCGTTCTCTCACTCTCTTTTCCTCACTCTATTTCAACCTCTCGCTGCCTCCCTCCCGGGCAAGGAAGTGCTGCTCCCACAGAGGGCTGTTACTTCAACATACCTGCTGAGTAGAGCTTCTGCATGGGTTTTAAAATTAATTAAGACACAGAGGTATAGCGGACATGTACACGCACTTACACAAGCACAGAAACTCACTGTAGTGAAGGTTGTTATGTTACTGTTAACTCTGTACATTTTGGATTTGATGCATTCACTGCCACACCGAATAATCTGATTAGTTGCATACTTATGTACACATGTGTATGCCTCTTTAGGAACCAGAAGACCGGCCTCCAATTTTTCCCTGTGAAAACTGTTCAGAGTGAAGAAGATTATTTACAGAAACCAGGACATTGTTTCTGTAAGTGCCACAAACAAATCCCATTCACCTCCATTGAATTGGAAGGCAGAAATCAGAGACCGATATCTTATGCCACTTGGCCGAGAGACATAACAGTCTACCCGTTGGACCCTGACCCATCATAGCTTTGCCGTCTTTCACGACTTTCGTGACGAACATTGAAAAGGAAGTGACAGGGAGCAACCGATGAGAGAAGGCGAAAAAATTCTGACATGCTAATCTTTTTGTGAGGCACGTCTTCCACTGTCACACACCACACAAGATAAAATGAGCGATTGTCGCACCTGAACCTATTTTGTTTTGGATGCAGCACGCCTGTTGGGTCAAGCCGGTATCAGGAAGATATTATATAGCCTGACCCAACCATTAAGCAAATATTTCATGCAACCAAAACTATATAAGGCTAGATAACACTAAAAAACACTGGAAATGGTCATTCGGATGTAAAGACCCTTTAACTACAAAACCTTAATCTTACCATAATGCTAAAATCAAGTTGTCACCCTCGAAACAGCCCTTTGAACCAGTAAGTCAGACATGCCTTTTGAAAAATGTCCTTACCATTAAGGCCTAAAACTAATTTGGTCCTCACAAAGCTAGAAGTCAAAGAACAAACACACATTAAACAGTAGTATGACATAGTCCCAGTATGGTCTCTCACTCATACAATCATGCACAAGTTATTGAGGAAAATGGCCTTGGGCATGCCTCAGGGTTAAGTTTATGAGAACACAACTAAGCATGGCTGAGCTTCATCCAGAGACACAGCGGGAACATCAGAGTGGAACAGACAATCACTGGGGCCATGGTAATCTAACAAGCCCAAACAACATCCACGTTTCACATTAAGAGTGAGCAAGCAGCCGGAGAAACTGCAGCCTAGCACTGTTTTTTTAGGCTTTGCCTCACGAGCTCAGATCCCGGCTCAGATCTGGAATTATTTACTCACGTGAACAGTGTAAAATATGTATATAACCTCGTATGTACGCATATGACTTGCTGTGCTGAACATTCATGTCGGTCTGAAGGGGCTGCTGAAAGTTGTTCTAGGAAATGTAGGAAGTCACTGACTGGGGTACATGTGAATGAGGCAGGTTAAGTTTGAGTAGGCGAGTCAATTAAGTGAATCAGACATAATTACAAAATTGGTGATGTTTAATAGTCCATCCAAGGACTTAAATGGTCAGTTCATTGGTACATTTGTTTCAGTAGTAATTAGTAACTAGTAACCAATGAAAATATTCCACAAAGATATTTTGAGAGGCCCAATTTAAAGTCCATTTACCTCCATGATCTGCTCTTAATGTTTGATTTAATGTCTGTTGCTACATTGTGCCTTCAATGTGTTTTTGTATATTGAAAATGCGCAATAAATGAAACGTAGTATTATTATTATTATTATTATTATTAGGCTACATGAGACTGTGTGGGGAGGAGAAGACCGTATGTTAAACTGATTCCTTTGCTGTTAAGAAAACAAATGTTGTCTATAGCATCATGTTCAACAGTGAAATGCCCAGTTGTTGATGCACCTGAACCTAAAACGTCCCTATCTCTAACACTGTGCTGTCCCATGATGCTCCACTTGTCTAACAGTTTACATCGGCAAAATCCCGCCAGCTTTCACAGAACACACAGTGAGTGGCAGAAAGCACTCAGTGGCTGAAAACTTCCTCTCTGTGGGAGTTTGTCTGGTAGACAGAAACAAAACTGGAGAGAATTCAATGTACAGAAAAGAACCAGAGAAAGAGTCGAGATGTTGAGCTGAGACGGAGGAGAGAGGAAATGAAAGAAAAGCAGGGATAACACTGATTAAAGCTGCTATTGTATCAGTTGTAAACATCAGTGTATCTTTAATTCAGTCTAATTTTAATACTCGATTTAATTACCACAATGACAACATGGTTGAAAAATTCATAACCTTTATTTAGTATTGTTAAAGGGTGTGTTCCTTCAAAACTAACTGCAATATTTGTGTTTAATGCAGCTACTGTTTACCTTTGTGGATAGCAATTATTGTTTTACTGTCAGTAATTGTAAATAGTATTGATGTTTTTTCAGCGAAAAGAAAAACTGTATTTTCATGCACCGTTTGTAAGCAGTGACTGATGACAACCAATTGCCAACCCAGTCTAACAATGATTGTTATTACGTCTCAAAATATAGAGAGCCTTTAAACTAAAATTTTTTTTTAAATTGCAACAGAAAGAGAGAGACGGGGACAGAGCAAACCAGCAAAAGTAAGAAAGCCAGAGAAACATATTTAGTGAAAGAAAAAGAAAAGTAATTCAAGCATGGAGACTAACAAACATGAAATAAATTAACCTGAGAAAATCAGAACGAGACCTGGAAAGAGAGAATATTCTGTGAGCGCGGGATTTGAAGGAAGCTGCTTCACGAAAGGTTGAAAGGAAAAGAGAGAAGAGAACGGAGCGAGAAAAAATGGATTTGAAGGAACAGTGGAGCAGCTTTGAAGGTAAAGCAGGCAGGCTGGCTGGTTGGCAGGCTGGGACGCACAGATAGTGCTAATAGGCATTATTCTCGGCTCCGCTTCCATGGTGCTTCCCACACTGGTACCTGGCTGGCTGGTTGGCTGATCTAAGGATTGGCCTGGCTGACTGAAAGGCTAGGAACTTGACTGGCTGGCTGTTGGGCCTGCTGACTGACGGACTGACAAAATGAGAAGCTGGCTGGCCGTCTGATCTTTGGGCTGTCTGTCTGTCTGATTGACTGACTGCTTGACTGATGATGGATTTCCTGGATGAATGGCTACGGTCTGTTGTATTTCTGAATCACTGGGTGTCCACTTGACTGGTTAACTGCCAGACTAGAAAAATCAGTTTGGTGTCATGTTCCTTAGCACTTCCCTCTATCTGCCTCTCTATCCGTCTCTTTCTTTCTTTCTCACTCAGTAGAAAGGTTCATGATATGGTCTCCAGGGTAGCTGTGTTAATCTTGTCTTCCTGTTATTGTCCTCTCCTCAGCCCTTGCAGCTCAGACTCTGGGCAGATGCAGGATTCCTGTGAACGCCAACACACACAGACCAACTTCACTCGTGAGGACATTGTATCGACATATATGCTTTTCCCTTATTAGGCTTATTTTAACCGTAACCACTAATAATAAATGGTTAACCTTTTGGGGAACAGATATTTATCACAAGATGAGAGTCCCCACTTTGTGACCTATGTCCCCCTCTCTCTCACACTTACAGTACAGTACAATTCCCCTTTTACAGATTTTTCCATATAGTCACTTTTGTACATTTTCCACCTTTTTCTTAATCTTAAACTCCCTCTGGAAACTTAATGAAGTCCTTCTATTTTCTGTTAGATTGTACTGTCAATCAGGCCCACAATTGCTGTGTCATGAATGGAAAGGGTGGATAGAGTTCAGTTAATATGGATGAGACGAGGACAGTGGCAATGAGCAAGCAAGTGAACAAGTCAAACTATATATCTCTACAAAGGTTTGCACATCATTATGCAGAATACAGATGACAGCCAGTCCTCTGTTCTAGGGTTTTACATTGCCATGCTTCGCTAATATTAGCTGAAATCATTCACCCTTGGGCTGGAAATGGGGCATCCAATTATTTAAATGTTTAATGCAAAAAATGAGTGATTCTTTAATTTTTTTGGAAGGTAATTGTGGCTCATAAATGTCTGACCATTCTTGCTTAAGGGAAACTTAAATGTTTAGTTTTACACTACAGATGATGGCATGTATCTTGAAAGCTAGCAGTTGGAATCCCATGAAATGCATAACTTGGTGGTCAAAAGGGGCACACACTGGAACCAGTTCAGCCATTCAGTGACGAATCAGTAGACTGTTGCTGTTCTAGTAATCTCCCTTTATGTTAATGTGCGTATATAACTGTATAT
Organism: Enoplosus armatus; assembly: GCF_043641665.1. Classification (NCBI taxonomy): domain Eukaryota; kingdom Metazoa; phylum Chordata; class Actinopteri; order Centrarchiformes; family Enoplosidae; genus Enoplosus; species Enoplosus armatus. The sequence goes on along the minus strand of NC_092181.1, from coordinate 25,456,214 downwards.
ATGTGAAGCAGGGTACAGTTGTTTAGCCATGCTAGCTGCGTGACTCCGTGACTCTAGGAATGGCAATGTCTGTGGGTCAGTCGGTCTGTCCACCACTTTGGTCCAGACTGAAATATCTCTATAACTATTGGACGGATTGCAGTGAAATTTTGTACTAACATTCATGGTCCCCAGAGGATGAAGCCTATTGGCTTAAGTGATCCCCTGAGTCTTCCTGTAGCCACCAGCAGGTTGACATTCTTGGCTTTTTTCTTTTTGGCATGGTGGTGTGGTGGTTAGCACTATCACACGGAAGGTAGAGCAGGTTGGGGGTTCCATGGTCCCCGAGGAATCCCAATGACTTCGGTAACCCCCTGACTTTCCCTGTTGCACCAGATCAGACTTTTTACTTATTAAAGAAATACAAGTTGACTGAGGCTCAGGGCTTAGGAGGTAGAGCTGATCGTCCACTGATCACAGGGTTGGCAGTTTGATCCCCAGCTATCCCTATCCAAATGTCCCTGACCATCTGAGAGCAGTTTGGTCAGGTCTGCCATCGGTGTGTGTGTGTGTGTGTGAATGGCTTTGAATCAAAAACCTCAAAGCACTGCTGTGCCGAAGTACAGCCTCACAGAGCAGCTAGCATGGCTGTAGTTGTCTTGTTAAAGAACATGCGTCCTCTTTTTACTATTTTATTTACTGAGACGTGTTACAAAAACTGTTCATTTCGGAGTGATGTTTTTCTACTGACTGACTTTCCAACATGTCAATCAAACGGCGCCTTTGAGGTTTTTGGTATTATTTTCTGAAGATGATATTGTAGTTTTTGTTCATTTCCACCGTAGCTGCTATTATCAATGGAAAATATAAAACTTTTAATGTAGATGTTTTCATTACCCATGCACACTGAATCACTGTTGTATCAACTATTGATAGAATGAGGAAAAAGACATGTAGTCATAAAACATTGCAGATTATTACTTTCAATATAAATCTGATATCTGTAAAATCCTGTGATTTTCCAATGAGGACAAAACACACTTGTTTTTCTCAGGGGCCCTCAGCCCCTCCTGGTCTTACTTTGGGAACTTTCCATTTGCTTCTGTGACCTGACATCATTAGTGTTGTTTGTCAGATGCAAAGCTTTAATTAAAGCCCAGCTATCAGGGACAATAATTAAACACAAAGAGAGCCTGGTTTGGAGAAGAAAGGGAGGGGGGAAATAAGGCTGTCTCTTCCTCTGGCTTCTTGTCAAAATAAAACCAATGGCAAGAATGTGATAAAAGCAGCGAGGAGGGGCACACAAAGGGTGTCAGGTTGTGTTCTGGCGATGAAGCATATTCATTTGTGTTTCTAGTTGAAAGGCAGCAGAGATAAGCAGGCTTAAAACAATGCAGGCAGAAGAAAGAAATGAACAGAAAAGAGGAGAAAGAAGTAGACAGATACAGAAATACAGATACAGACGGCAATGGAGAGAGAGACAGGAGACTGACCCAGTTGATGAGATAGACTGGAGTAGTGTGGTCAGGATCATTACAAACCTATGAATAAAAAATACTGTGCTGATCTTCGTTGATGTGACTGGACTCGGCAGTAAACAACTAGCTTTGAAATGAGTCTTGACAGACTTGTCTTTCATGTTTGTAGAGCACAGTAAATACCATGTCAGGCTAGCAGTCATGTCGTATCAGATATGCTGTAAATATGAGTTCCCGACGGGGACAAACGGTCTAACTGTAATCACAAGCACGACACAGTCATTTTTTGTGGTCTCCAAAACCTTCTTAAATTGCGGAAGTGTGCCAGAGGCGTTGTCGATACATTCTCTCAAACCCTAATGAGGATATGGAGGATTGTGTCACTACATCATGACACTAGACCTTGGAGTTGTCTTCGAAGACAGAGAAGAGAAGGAATTCAGAAACAGGATGAAAGAAGGAGAATGTGCCAGTGTGAGCATGGCTGTTATGATCAATGTCCAAATCGTTGCTTGATAAATAATTCAGTTTGCCTGCTTCGTTTCATCGTGACGTGCCATGAACTAATGCTTACATTTACACACGTGCTCTACTTCATAGTGGTTAAATCTGTGGAATCAACCCGCTTCAAAGCTGAATACATATCAAATTATTATTGAATGACTTCATAATTATCAAGGTGAAAAACGGTTACTTCAGCTGTAGTTCCACAAAGCTGTAAATTGCTTTTATTTTACTCACGCGTAAGGATGACAACGGTGCTGGGTCAAAGGCAAATTGAAGAGGAATTGAATTGTCAATATCAATTTCATGGAACAATTTGAAGAGAGCTGCTCGGGGTGTGCTGCGACAGAAATGAGAAGTGACTGGGAGGCTAACTGAGGTGCAAGTCAGGACAGAGGACGCGAAGGAAGAGGAGGAGGACAGGCTATCAGGGATGGGCCAGTTTAACAGAAGCATCCAAAGTTGGCTTCCATTACTCCTGAGAAGATTGGGTTACACTATGTCATTGCTTCATTTGTTGCAGCAGGTTTTATTTTCTTCATCTGTCGGAGACTGCCTAAAAAGTACAGAGGGGAATTTATTTGGAACTGAGAGAGAGAGTAGAGTAGAAGAGTCTATTACTCAGTTGTTCTTACTATCAATTCCCTGTCATTCATGTCGTGGTGAGATAACTTTTCCCTGGGAGGGAATCAAAACTTTGGAAACAAATTAAAAGAGTCGGAGCTGTGGTAATGAGATACATAATATTTTATGCTGGATTAGAGCCTAATCCACGGTTAATCCCCTGAGAAAGGTAAATAGCTAAATGTCAGCTAGTATCCTGTTAAAACATGCAAATTACAACAGCCCTCCTCTGTTTTCCACTTAGCCCATCTCCCCGTTTTCACCGCTATATAACTGCAGCTATTAAATTTTTATTGTTTCATTATGTACCTCAAAGTTGAAATAATGGAACTGCAGCTGCAAGCTGGCGAACCTCGTAAACAATGACAAATACACCAAAGAAAAGTGCTGGTGTTTTCATAGATTTGGCAATTTCCATTTCTATTGGTGCATCATATGCTAATAACTGAAGAGAAGAGTTGCAATTTATTCTCATATGAGGCAGTTATTTTCATGAACATGAATAATTACAGAACATAAAAAGCCGGGTTTCATTTGAAAAGTCAAAATATATTTCTCTGGGCTTTATTAAGACTTAATGAAATAATCATGGCAGTTAATGGATTTATTACTGTGGTGCATTACCTTGAAGGGATTGGGTAGCATGGGTATTAGATTTATATACCTGTTTTTTTTTTTTTTTTTTACACAGTGCTTTTAGAAATGAGACCTAAACTCAATTAATTCAAAACCATCTGGGGATATGTGAACTGTATTACAATTTTCTGCCTACTCTTAATCATTTTGTCATTATCACTATTAATGTTAATACCCCCCCCCCCCTCTCTCTCTCTGTCTCTCCCTTATATAGGCCTTCTGCCTTTCACTGAGAGGGAGTATTTCCTCATCTGTGTTGTCAGGACGTTCGATTGTCAGGGGCCATGAGTAGCTGCTGGGGTGACAGTCTTCAAAACCCTTTGACGTGGAACACCTAAAATGGGGACAGGACTTGCTGCCATGCTGCAAGCTCAGCTCTAATCACCGTGAAGACGCCCTTCCGTTCACCTTTCTCTCTACTTAGATTTGGCCTGCCTACCCCTGACCTGCACCCTTCCTGATTTGAAACTGCTGCTCGCTGCCTTCCTCCCTTCAACTCTTTCCTTTTCCTCCTTTCTACTGAGGCGACCTCAAACACTCCTAATCCAAGCCATGGCCAGCAGACTCCGTTTGTCCTCCCTGTCTCCCTCCCTGTTTCTTTCCCTCCTGCTCCCCGCAGTGTTGCTCCTCCACCTGCCTGGCATGGTGAAAGGGGACTGCTGGCTGATAGAGGGGGATAAAGGCTACGTTTGGCTGGCTATCTGCAGTCAGAACCAGCCTCCATATGAAACCATCCCCCAGCACATCAACAGCACGGTCAGTATGAACTTCTCTATCGGTAGGCCTTTTACACCACCACAGCCACCTCTATTAAAATGTATACCTTCATGTGCTCTGAGCTAATAACATAATTTAATCATTTTTAAACTCTAAAAATGCATATTGCTTATTCTTAATCAAAAACAATTACAAGATTATATTCATGTGTCCAATAATGGTGACAATGACTAAATTATTACAGTATGTGACTGTGAAGATATTATTAAAGCAAATATTTGCTAAATAGGTTAAATTGGAGGGATAGAAGACACAACCAAAACACCTAACTATGATTAGCTGGGACAGCAGAGAGTAAACTGTGAAGCATCTGTAGCGGACAAGAACAACTTCAGGGCTGCCCTTTTCCATCCAAATGAGTCAGTGTGAGCTCACGACACTGAAAGAAACTTCTTATTAGCACGAGAACTGTAAGCTATTTTAGATCCACCTCCTGTACATCTACAGCATGCTCAGGCAAGTTGATTTGGCTAATGCTATACGTTTATGTAGTGGATAGCTTTTGTCTACATTTTCAAAATACAAGTGCATATTTCAATTAGTGTAACCATCTGCAATTTTCTGAGTAAATCATTCAAACTGAAAAACATTTTTATTTATTAAAGCACCCAAGGGTAATGTTAACATGCAACTGCAATCCCCTCCTTGCCTCAACATTTACCTCTGCTAAATACCTCAGAAGAGATGCTCAGCTGCTTGCAAACAAGCTGCGAATAACTAAACACAAATTTTGATCAGATGTATAATTGGCAAAATTACTCGTTTGGGGGTGAAGTATGCCCTTGACACCCACTTTTGGCCAAGAGTTCACTTGAAAGTCAACCGCTCTCTTGTCTCTCTTAGGTTCATGACCTGAGGCTGAATGAAAACAAACTGAAGGCTGTGCTCTTTACCTCCATGTTCCGCTTCACAAACCTTACTGACCTCAATCTTACCAAGAACGAGATCAGCTACATCGAGGATGGGGCCTTTGCTGGACAGGCCAACCTACAGGTCTGTAGCCAAGAACACAACTCTGTTTCTATGTATTTGTTTATCTCTAATTTAAAGTTTTAGTTACCTTTTTGCATTGCCTTATTTGTAAATAAGGCTAGAAGGGCAAGAAATAAAAAAAAAAGGTCCTTTATACTTGAGATAAGGTCATACAACTTAACATTTCCTCTCTGTCAAAATACCCACAAATTGTTTGGATTTGATTGAAGATATTTTCAACATTTTTACAATTTCAAACTGCCAGAAAACCATTTAGCCAACACAGAACAAAAAAAAAAAAATAACAATCAAACAATCTTCTCAATCCATGCTCGCATTTCTACAAATGTGGTTGAATACCACTTACTGTGTTTATTTTTCTGTATTTTATTTATTTTATCGAGTTGTCATTTTTTCTTACACAATGCTGTACAGTGTTTTGAAACAAGTTTAGCTCGGAATATGTTCTGAAATCATCCAACCACAAACGCTTGCACAGTTACAGAAATACGACTGAATGATATGTCTAGTACCGATAAAACCTATCCCACTGAAGCAAAGAGCATATCTTAAAAAAACAAATGATTAACACTTACATTTGTTGTGTCATGTTTTATCAAAAATGTCAAGGGCTACTCTCTATTTCTGTCTCAGGTTCTCCAGCTGGGCTACAACAAGCTGACCAACCTGACTGAAGGCATGTTGAGAGGTCTGGGTCGAATGCAGTGCCTCTTCTTGCAACACAACCTCATTGAGGTCATTGCCACCAATGCCTTCTGGGAGTGCCCCAGCCTCAGCAGCCTGGACTTATCTTCCAATAAGTTGGCCCGTCTTGACCCGTCTACCTTCACTGTCCTCAACAGGCTGATGGTGTGTGAACTAGCGGGAAACCCGTTTCACTGTGGCTGTGAGCTCTACAGCTTTCTCACCTGGCTGGAGGCGTTTAACAATGTCACCCACACGTATGACCGCCTCCAGTGTGAAACCCCTCTGGAAATGACTGGTTATCCACTCCTGAGCCCAGTGCCCGGACACGGTAGAAATGCCCGTTACGCTCTTTTATCCATGTGCCGCAATGGTGTAAAAATTCCAGGGATGACCTCCCAAACGCCAGATCAAGATGGCTCGGGGATGGGCAACGAGCCAACCATATCCTCCACTGCTGGCCCCACCTATAGCCATCAGATTTCTTTGAAGCTTAAAACTGTTTCCCTCTACACCGCTTCTCTGATGGTGCAGATCCCACGACCATACAGTAAGATGTACATCCTCTCCCAGTACAACAACACTTTTGTTGCAGAGATCATGCCCCTTAGAAAGGAGGAGGAGTTAATCACTTTGGACAAGCTGAAACCACACACAAACTACACCTTTTGTGTTGCTTCTGTAAGCAAATCTCAGCGCTACAACCACACCTGCGCGACCTTTGCCACACGAGGTATGGGGCAAGAGGACCTGCGAACCAATCCATCCACAACTACCCACTACATCATGACCACCTTGGGATGTCTATTTGGCATGGTCATTGTGCTTGGATTCGTCTATTACTGTCTTAGACGCCGACGCATCCAGGAAGAGAAGCAGAAAGCTATAAGTGTGAAGAAAACTATTTTGGAGATGAGGTACTACACCGTTTTTAGTGTTTGTCAATGAAAGTCTTAACGGCCACATTACAAGCCGTTTTAATGACTATTAGTGTAGTGGCTCTGCAACAATTAATTGTGACTGCATCTTAGTTGTAGCCACAACAGAAATGACAACTACTATGTGTGTTCCCTGGGTACGATTGATTTCTTTGGAACAATGTAAGTGATGGGCATTAGTTGTTTTGCTGCATTGTTTTGTTTTGATTTGAATTCCAGAAAAGCTACAAACAATTACTTAAACTATTTTTCTCGACCATACTTTTTATTGGGCCTTTGGGCTATGCTGTTTTTCATAATTTCATTATTTCTTTGAGCTTCAATTAAAACAACAAGGATTCTGTCATCCCTTGGAATCACCGAGAGGAGATGTTAAAACTTATTAACTTTTGTTGGACCTAATACTTTTTTAATCATGCTGTTTAGTATAATGCGCAAAATTATGTACACAATATGACATCAGATAATGCAACAAGATGTATTGGTTGTTCTAAAGTGAATCTGTCATTCTACAGGTACGGCCCAGAGGCGGCTGCTGCAGTGGCCAATGACCCAGGTGCCATGCAGCGTCTCCAGGAGCAGGCTCACCACCAGCACCACCATTCAGGAGGAGCAGGAGGCAAGCTGCCCCCATCAGCCTCCTCTAGCACAGGCATGCTCCACGGCTCAGCCAACACCAGCTCTTCCCGCCTCTCCACCTTGCCGCAAGTGGAAAAAATGGCCACTGCCTTCTCTGAGGCAATGGGCAGCAAGGGCAACTACATGGATGTGAGGACGGCAGGAGTGGCAGGGGAAGGCAGGGAGGGAGGTGTGGCAGCTGGAGGAGCAGGGGAAGTAGTTGTGGATATGCGAGGTGGGGCTGAGAATGGGACTGAGGCTGGGGAGGATTCGGATGACGACGGCCGTGGCTCAGCATCAGAGATCTCCACCATCGCCAAGGAGGTGGACAAGGTGAACCAGATCATCAACAACTGCATTGATGCCCTGAAGCTGGATGCCTCTGCTAATGTTGTGACCACGGCTGACAATGCCAACTCTGTGTCCTCCCAGCCTCTAACTTGCATCACATCCCTCCCCCGTAACCTCCTGCCCCTCTCTCCAGGCCACCCTGGAGATCAGATCATGGCCTCCTCTCCAAAGGTGCATCCAAAGTCTCACCCCCAGCCTCATCCTCAGCCACATCCTCAACCTCATCCTCAGCTACATCAGCAGCCTCATCCGCCTTCTATGGCCCCAGTGCCCCTGGTCATGCCCCTGTCTGAGCGGCCGGGCATCAGCGGAGGGGGATTCCTTTCTCCTCCTTACCGTGACCCACCCCCGGCAAATGCAGTGCGGCCCCTTCAGAGGCAGTTGAGCGCTGACACTGCTGTGGTGAAGAACCGTTGTGGTGCCCCTGCTGTGGGATCTGTCAAGAGCGCCAGGGTGTTCAGTGTGGATATCCCTGAGCAGCGCAGTGATCCTCCCAAGTACCCAACAGAAAAAAGCAGCCCTGTGGGTTGTGGTGGAGGGAGTGGAAGTGGAGGAGGTGGCGGAGTAGGGGGCTGCAACGGGAATGGGATGGGAAACATAAATGGTGGTGGAGTGAGCGTGAATGGGGGCGGAATGGGGTGTAATAATGGGAGTGGAGGTGGGTTGGTTGGCCCTGGACAGCAGCAGCAGCAGCAGCAGCACCACTTGGAGGTTCAGCCAGACTACCACAGCTCCGAGCATCGCCACTCTTTTCCTGCACTCTACTATGAGGGTGGCAACGACTCACCCTCACCAGCCCAAAAGGCCTCATTCCTCAAGCCACTGGGTCGCACCAAGAGGGATGCCACAGCCACCTACTCCCAGCTCTCACCTTCTCGTCACCACAACTACAACTCTGGCTACTCCTCTAGTCCAGAGTATTCGTCTGAGAGCACACTGCGGATCTGGGAGCGATTCCGGCCTTACAAGAAAAGCCCCAGAGAGGAAGCATCCTATATAGCGGCAGGCCATGCCCTGCGTAAGAAGGTGCAGTTTGCCAAGGACGAGGACCTTCACGATATTTTGGACTACTGGAAGGGGGTTTCTGCCCAGCAGAAGCTGTGAGCGGTGAAAGCAAAGTTAAATGCTGTAAGGGAGCTTGTGAGGTTGGATGCCAACAGCAGACTAACGAAGGGGATAGATGTTAATGTAGCAAGACAGATAATGATGTTTCCTCTGAGTCCAGTGACATGGGTCATTCCTCAGCTGGATCCAGAGTTAAAGCGGTATCCTCTCTAAGTGTTTTTTTTTTGGGAATTGATTCTATGATAATTCATTGACATTTTTAAGAGGTCATTTCTGAGGTTGGCTGTTTTGACCACAATACTAAGTGATAATTAACAAGGTTCAAGCTGTTCACCAGACTACCTCATACTGGGCACTTTGGTCCTCGCAGGCTTCCGTAGACCCACTGAATCTCTCTAATGAGCAAAGCAAAGGTGGTGACAAGCTAGTGTCTTCTACCTCATTACTGGCACACTGTAGCTCAGCTATTTCACCAGACGCAGCCCCATTCATGACTTAAGCCCTGTCCCTTTTTTCTCTAATCCCATTAAAACCACCATTCACAAAACAATCATTCCACAGCACCACCAACACCTGCTCTCCTATAGAAGCATCATTTAGGGAGATAATGAGGGAGCAGGATGAGGAATTAGGTGCGTTTTGTTTTCGAATAGCCTGAATCTCCCTCTTTGGGGGAGGACATTAAGTGATACTTATCGGGCTAATTGTTCTTCCCGGCAATTAGCCAGTGTAAGAATAGGTCAGGGAGGCTGTGTGCTGAGCATGCTTATCGATTCGAAACACCTAACTACATATGTTCAATGGTGTGTGGGCATGTATATACAGTTTGTGCATGCTGGTGTGAGTGATTGTGTGTAGGTGTAGAGTAGGGTTGGGGTTGGGGCTGAGTGGTCCATTATTGTCAGTCTCGTCCACGGTAGCAAAGTGGATAGCTTAGTGGAGATGCTTTGCATATAGATAACCCAGTTGGGGAGTTGTGAGTGTGTGTGTGTGCGAGCATGAACACGTGTTTGGTCCAGCCTGTCTGTCTATCTAGATGGCGTGAAGTAAACCCTTTCAAGACCTGCAGGCATCTTTGTCTCCTAGCCCATTTCTTATTTACAGGTTTAGCATATTTCTTTTGATAAGAGAAGGCTATGAGGTAGGAAATTTACATTTCAATAGTGCGAGTCATGTAGAAATTACTTTTGGGTGGGTTACGCAGGTTGGCAAGACAGGTGTTAGCTGCTATATTAAAGAACCCGGTAATCACATTTAGGAATAGAGGCAGATTGAGAACAGTTAGAGATTTGCTGCATCTCATTTTGAACATGCCAGTGTTAAGGAGATAATATAGGGTTAATGTACCAGTTCAACGCAAGGCTGCATAGAAACTTAAAATATGTCAAATGCTCCCTGCACTACACAGTGAGATAAAATGGATGGTAAGCGGAGTGAAGGCCCCAGGGATATACTCTGCCTCAGACTGGATGGCTCTCAACTCAGTGTATATATATATATATATATATATATATATATATATATATATATTTAACAGTATATATGACCCTGCTCTGCTCTGGGCGGGAGCTTGCAATGGACCAAAGTGCCCTTGAGAGGTATGGTTTCCCAAGTTTCTATTCATATTTATTACATTTCCTTTTCCTTTCCAAAATGGTTAATACAGAATAATGTAGTCCCAAGGAGCAAGAGTTGGTTTAATTTGGTTTATTATTTAGGATTTGGGTTTGAACTTAAGGGTGTTACAATGAAATCTGTTTTAATAAATAGGAGCAAGGCTTGGTATTATTACAGACCAAACTAGAGACTTTGATATGAGACAGATCTCACTTGTGTTTATGCACAGAACATTCTGATACACAAGAGGCACAAATCCTGATGATTCTCACTGTACAAAACCTTATGCTTCAGATATTCAGAACACAAGTACTTCACTTCTCAACCATATAATTTCACTTTATCGCTCTCCCCCTGCATCAACATCCACGGTGTCAAAATATTAATATCAGCTGGCCATCTTTATATTTCTGCCTACTCTTCCTATCCTCACCACTGGCATCCTGACCTCTCTTTCTCTGCTGTGATACATCTCAATTGGAAAGGTATAAATTCTGTTTTAAAATGTCTGATTAATTCATTCCTCTTCAAGTTTTTTTCCCCTGCCCGCCACCTCTGTCCAACTTAACGGGGTAAATTAATGAGTAATTTGCGGAGGTTGATGTCGTACCATCGTCTGAGGTCAGAAGGGCGTGCTGATATTATTAACTCTGCCAGACTGGGAGCCTGATTGAAATTAATGACGGCTGCCTTCATCTGCCGCTCTGTCTTTGTCCCTGCTTATGTCATCAGATGCTTAACCACTTTCCACCTCTCGCTGTTGCCTCTAACTCTTGCAGACAGAAATGGTCCTCTGACAGTCTGAATAACTAAGGTCAGATTTATGCTTCACCATGAGTGTGAGGTCATGTGTCTCATCGGTCGAGAAGGACCAGTCCATCAGGCCTGGAAGTAATGCATTCCTATTTGTTTTTTTTTTACTGGGTTAACCCTGATATCATCGTTTTGACAGCGCTTGAATTCACCCACTGTTAGACGTGTAAATTTGATGGGGAAAGTGAGAGTGGAGGGTGGCATTTACTCTTTGACCTATAATGATCTATGTGTACAGAATGGGCTCTATTCAAAAGGTCAGCTAGCAGGAAATACATCTGTTGTGAAGTAATGTAAGAATATTATATTCATCTGCATAAAGACCATGCCTTGGTAGACTTGTTAGCTAAAGAGTAAACTCTGAACAGCTAGATACCTCGACAGGTAAATGAAACAATATGTTTTGTTATTTGGGTGAAGTGACCATTTAATTATGCTATCGTGATCCACCCTCTGTTTTTGATTTGATACTCCATTGTGTTTCATATTGAGAAGTGACTTTCCCTCTGACCTCTCTATGTCATTTGTGGCAGCCAATCCAATAGACCCACTAGCGTTCACAATGGGATGTCAAAGGCTTGTCATTACTCTGCTATCAGATCAATAGAACTTAATTTGGGCGAGTGGGACCAAATAAAAAACACAGAGCATATTCCCTTGGGCGCTCAGTTGGACAGCTTCCATTTTTATAAAGGGCCCTGTTTTCTATTTTGGCCTATTGTTCAAATTCCACTGGCAGCTCCCCTGCGTGTTAGGTCCAAGGAATCACCAATCAATTAGTTTTAGATTAGTACCACGGGCTATGCAGGGGTGGAAGCTTTTTAAAAATAATGGCCTCATTTGGAGGAATGGGGGAAATCGAGCTGAGGTTACCTGCATATACCCTCAAGGCCTTTCCCTAGATGTAAGGAATAACATTAGCTCAGTTATTCATAAGCACAGTGTGTCCAATTGCCATAATTTACACTGAAGATCATTATTCATTTCTGTCTGGTGTTCTTTGAACCTTCATACTTTTATTTAAAGACTTTATTCTGCTCTGCAATGCATGTGTAAAGGTACATCTTACTACTATAACACATTTCAATTTTAACATATAGTCCATCCACAGTGGCCAAGCCTTGCTCCTCTTCCACAGTTAATATATTTCCTGTCTTTCCTTAAGCATGTATTCATCTACAGAAGTTATTTTCACTTGACAGCAAGGTTTTTGATCTCCCTCCCTTACAATGAGGGGTGTCTGACTCCAGTCCTCGGGGGGGCAGAATCCACTAGTTGATGTACAGATATTGTACCTTTGGGATTGCCTGTGTGTCCTCTCTCCAGTCTGGCCAATTAACAACAATGACGAATCAATGTCAAGGAGTCACTGACATTCTCAGGCTTCCAGAAGAAAAAAATAACAGGGAAAAATTGAGACAGCACGACTTGTGGAAGTCTCTGAGGAGTAGAGTCAAACCCTCTCTGTCCAGAGCTGTGAATCCCAGAAGTACACTGGAACTGGTAATCAGGCTTTGTGTCTGCTCTGAACAAAATAATAAAACCATTCACAGGGCCTCTTGTTTTCCCATGTTGGGGCCACAGAGAGTCTAAGTGCCAAGAACATGGGTTAACGTTAAGATTATGGTCTTGGTGATTAACAGGTACTTTGGGCGGAACAGCTCTGGTGAATAGACATCAAGCTTTTTATGAATCTATGAACTAGAGGGATAGTTTCTATACACCTCAAACTAATGAATGGGGGTTTTACGCTGTTCTGGACAATATTGCTGGCTGCCTCGGGGACTCATTGCTACACAAGTTTGGTTTCTCATTTCAGTTTTGTAAGTTTTTGAAGCTCAGGCTTATTGAAAAACACAAATCAATAGTCATGGAAAATCATGGAACAAGCCTCTCCATTGCCTCCCTTTGGAGTTGTAGTTGCTCTCAATGTGAACCTCTGGCAAAGAAACTGTAGACTTGCAATGGTTCCCTGGGAATGGCAGTGAGGTCTCTTTGCTCCTGTTTAATTAAACTTTTGAATCCATACAATAAGGTCTGCAGTGGAAACATGGACTTTGTTTTAATGCTGTAAACATTAAAACATTGTACAGATAGAGGCTGGCTTCACACTTGCAGGAGTAAACCCAGAAGCATTCCTCTTCCTATCCCCTTATGCCCCTTCCTCCTTCACCATTAACACGTTAATGGAAAATAAGAACCAGAGCTGTGAATATAACTTTTTGTCATTTCTCTTGGAGTTTAATATCAGTTTCGAAAATGGGAGTCTGGGGACAGAAGTTATGCGAAGGGAATTCAAAAAAATGTCCCTAGAATTTAATCTCCAACTTTGCCCTGGTACATTTATCTCCCCTTACAAAATTGTGCATTCTGCTAAACAGAATAATATATTTATGTTGTAAACATGTAAAATATAATACCTTTTTACATCAGATACATTTCAGAGGCTGCCGTTTGGTGCAATTTGAAGAGAAGTATTTTTGTGCTATAGTGTGACGAGGTGGGACAGTCCTGCTTTCCACTATAGGGCTAAACGGGGCTAGGCAGGGCTTAATTCACAGTTCATTACATCTACTTCATTCAAAGCAAAAGTCAAACAAACATGTATGCAGAGCTGCTGTACTTGTATTTACTGTCATGAATCTTGATAGGCAGAGCCAAAAGTCCAGGAGGCTTCTTTGCATTGCCTCGAAGGCAGACCTTCATCTAAGGCTGCATAAATGCTGCCCACTTAGACTGGCAGACCCTCACCCTACCATGGCCACAATATGGATCTTAATCACCTGGATTATTTGATTAACAGAGGTTGCTGGAGGCAATGTGCAGACTTCGAGAAAGAACTGCTGGAATGGCTCAGTTCAGAGCACAAGCACCCCCCCCCCCCCCCCCGCCCCCCTTCTAAAAGCACAGATTTGGTCTGGCTATATTCCATTCAAGTGAAGCCCAGTGAACAAGGCAAGAAATTACAGACAAGATGGTTAAATATCATGAAGTTGAGGACTCGTATTGCGAGCTGCAAAATACAAACTGGCCAGAGTTCAGTTCAGGTCAGTTAACCTGTAAATAGTTTGGTTAGTTCGAGAGCCACATTAGCTATGTAGGCTAGTTACCTGGCTTGTCATCCTGTTAGCATTAACGTTATGGTCATGAATGAATAAATCGTGATTGCCTACCTCTGCCAAGGAGCATATGCTTTCAGTTCTGTTTCTTTTTGTGTTTGACTTCATATCGACGTATCAAAAACTTGTTCACAGATTATAGTGAAATTTGGTGGAAGGTTGGGCCATGGGCCGGGGAACATGTGATTGCTTTTTGGCGGATTTGTTTAACAATTTAATATTAACATATGAGCAATTTTTAATCATTTGTATTATTTTCAAACATATTTCTTCACAGCACTTGAATGAAAAAACTGATTTTGCTGAGATTTGGGTCCAGACTCTGTTATCCCAATGGAAATCCTCATAAAAGAATTTTGGAATCAGATTTTGAGTATTACACAGCCTTGGCAGAGGTATGAGCTCATTGAGTATTTCCTACACTGTAATTTAGATTTTAACCACTCTGTAACCTCTCTATTGCTCTTTGGCTCTGCCTAAAGAAATTCAGAGACGCTCTGCCCCTGAGCGACATGTTTGTCTCTAACTGAAAGCTACACAGGGAATTCAACCCCTGTGCCCTGGCTGTTTTTACTGGCTCTAAAGAGGAAGCAGGATTGTGGATTGCAAACAATGCTGTCTGTCTGCTGTTGAGGTTGAGTCGTTAATATGCTGATTCATTTGTGGGTTCACCTGATCCGTTGATCATTTGACTCCTTGTCAACCGAATGAGAAAGACTGACCAAGGGAGTTCCCTTGTGAACCCAACACACAACAAAAGTGGAGAAGTTTCTACCGGTGGCCAACTGTGACAAACACACACTCTCACACAATCACACACGCACAAACACTAATGTAGAGAATCAATGAATATACTGTACGTGTTTGAATAGAGTAGAGTTACACTATATGGACATGAAATGTGAGAATACACACACAACATATACCTTCCCACGCATAATTGACCATACACACACACACACACACACACACACACACACACACTTATACACACTAACACCTTCCCACACACACAAAACATTTCATATTCGCACCTGCCCACACAAAATATGGACTAAATATTTCTATCCACGTTTACAGACACAAATGGTCTTAAAAAGTGCCAAAATGGCGAGTTTTATGTGACGGCGGAGTGGAACCAAACATCTGTAGAAATTAACTTACTGTCTTTACAGGCCTAACAGCCTATGTATCTTTTTTTTTTTATATATATATATATATATATAAATATATATATTTACAGGTCAATGTATAATTTATGCATTCCTTTTCTCAACTGTTTGTATTTTTAATGTTATAGTTCTCTGTTCTGATCTGTTCTAGTTTGTTATCTTTGTGCACGTTGGAATGAAATTGCTTCTTGTGAGTGTCACACTTGGAGTTCCCATGGGTCCTTCTGATCTGTCTGACTTTAAAATTACAACTCGTAGTAGTCACATACATTCAAAACACTTCCACAAAACTGAAGAAGCCCGTTGCTTTGCAGACACTTCGCTCGATTTGATACGATTAACTGAGAGCACAATTTTAAATCAACTAATAAAACTGCATTTATATGTGAGTTTTTAGTATTAGATTCAGTTTTTGGTCAGTCAAATCTTTTTCGGCTTCAGCTTTACAGATACAGGCACATCCATCCACACACACACACCCTGAGAGCTGTGTTGAAGAGCTGATAATATGCCTGTCACCGCTGGCCTTTTCAAGGACCTTGATTTTCAGTCCCTGTTAAGGGGAGGCAGAGAAAAGAAAACTGCGGGAAATGAGTGTGTCCTTTTTGGAAAATTGAACTGGCAGGAATTAGTTTTGTCCTGTACATGTATGAGTGTGTGTTTTTTTTTTTGTTAGTGCTTGTGTACTTTTCTGTGTGTGTGTAACTGTATGTTTGTGTGTATGCGTATTTCATCTGCTTTCATGTAACCTGTCGTGTCTGACAGTGCAGCTCTGCATGAGTGCGTCCTTAACATGAGACTGGGCAGCATAATGTAGTCGTTCATAATGTGTGTGTGTGTGTTTGAGGGATTTTGTTATGAAGGTCCGTTCTATCGAGGGAGTGACAGCTGAGCTGTGTATCTGAAGCATTTTCAATTAATCTGCCTTTCAGTCTGCAGGGTTCTCCAATAAGGCTGTGCTCATTGACTCGCTCACTGTCACTCTCACACAGAGACGCACACACACTCTCTCGCTCTGTCACACAAGCATAGCTTGTAATTGCATGCTGCCCTATTTCATACACACTTTTCATTCTCACGTACGCACACAGAATGCAAACAATCAGCCTAACACATGGATTTTATGTCTCACATAAGCACTGATTGTAATTACACACTGCCACACTTGCACACACACCAACACAGGAATATCGTCTCTTATACTATAATTCTATGCTTATTCATGCATGCACCACACAGACTTACACTCCTCCGGTACACATCACCGTCATCTCTTCAGCCTCCTGGTTGAGCGAATTCCCTTTCTGTAATACTTTCACGCCTGCCCCTCCTGCCCCTTGTTGCCTGATTAGCATTAGCGCAACAGGTTAGCTTGCACTCTGACAACTAGCCTGGTGTGCCAGTTGCCAGAACTCCTGCCCTACAGCAGGGGGAAGGGGCAAACTAAATGTTTCCTGGGTTAAGTAAAGGGGAGGCTTTGAATTTTGCCTTTTAAACCCTTGTGTTGAAGTGACTCCATCACAGCTTTTTACTGACTTTAGGCTCAGTAGGATCGAGAGAAAAAGAGGAACAGAGGAGAGAAAGAGAGAAGGAAGAGACTGAAGAAGACAAACAGTAATTAAAAGAAAAGAAAGTATGGTGAGACAAAATGATGAGGGTTTAGAGAAGCTTATCTGGTACCATGAGGCTTCGACACAAGTCCACAAAGTGCCAACTGTAACGCGGTACTGTCTGTGCTGCTAGATGCTCCATAGGTCGTAATCTCCCACTGCTAAATCCCTTTGTGTGAATGACCTTGACACACAGCAATGCATGAGAGGCACAATTGTACATAGAGTCTGCACTCTGACTGGCTGGCTGGGAGCTGACTGTCAAAAACATCCTTGAACAAGGCACTGAAGCTGAAAACATCTCTGATGCACCTGCACATCGGTCAGACTGTGGCTGTGCTGTGCAGCTCAGGAATTCAGCTACCATAAAAATATACATTTAAAGGATAGTGTTATTCTGTATTTTTGTTGCCAGCCAATCCCACGAAGAGATCAAAACCAACAATGTGTTAGTCAGTCTTACTTTTCTACTTCCTACCCTGTCTATGGCTCTCAAAGCAGAAGATGACGACATTAATCCAGATCACAGATATAAACTTCCATTTGTAGAAGAGGACAATGTCCTTAAACACCTGGACACTGCAGTTTTTTTTAGTGTATTTAGGGACTGGTGCTCCAGTGAGTATTCAAGTCAGCAGGACTGTGTGTGTGTGATCAAAACAAAATAAACTACAATGTTCATCACGGTGAAGAAACATGTCATCCAGTGCAAAAGTGCGGTTCAAATAGTTCCCAGACAACAATGGAGGTCTATGGTACAGAGGAATTAGCTCTATCAGACTTTGGCCACATAGACAATACTTAGAAATTAGAAATACCAATTGATTGTTGGTTTTGGTCTTTTGATGGGATCTTTGACAACAAGAAAAATATAGCTATAGTGTTCTTTCTTTGAGTAACAATGCCTTGTTTGTTCTGTTGTACATACAGGTAAAATAATAGCAACATGAAAAAGAAACAATTCCCATACAAATCCCTGTTAGCTAGAGGGGTATCCAGGAGGCGGAAACTTCGGATACATCCCAAAATACCAACAAAAAGTCAGTATTATCCAGTTGTCTGACAACAACGAGGTTATTCAGTCCCAGCAGAATTTAGCGCAGCGCATTAAAATATTAACAATAGCGGAAAACAGCAGTACACCACCCCTTGTTCCTCGGGCATCACTTAAATAACAATTGCTTTGGCAATTACTAACTCTGGAACATGATCCGAGGGAAATGCGTTTATGCTTTTGGTCGCTCCCTGGGGCGAACAAACGCTGCACATTTAATAACAGGTATCTAAATAGAGAGAGTGGTGGAAGGAAGCCACAGACCAAGCAGTTGTCAGGGTCTAGGAAGCAGGTTGTTGTGCAGCAGAGGAATGCTGTGACTGTCCTGTATTTGCTGAATTTTGCGCATATCTCTTTGTAGGGTTTGACTTTACTGATATTCCTTGGATAGCCTTGAGTCTGTTACATTTAGTAGATACCATTTTATCTCTTCATTTCTTGGTGCACTCTCTTTCCCTAAATGTGTCTCATCAATGTGTCTTAGCAATTTCCTTTATTTCCCTGTAATACTTTTACACCCATCACAGAAATTGCCTGCACTTGTTTTCACTTGGTACTCACAAGATGTGTAAGTGGAAGCAGCAATGGCTGTGTTGATAGAAACGGAAAGCAATGAGAGCTGGTTCCAGTTGAAAGAAAGTGAGTTTTCCTTTATTCAAAATGCCCTGCGATCTGCAATCTCCTCTCTTTTCTATGATATCCTTTTCTCCATATGGTTTTGCAGGGTTCCCCGCAGGAAATGTGTTAGCAGAAGTGGTTAGTGAATGTATAGTATGATCAATCAATCACTGTTATCTGATGAGCTGAGTCTCAAAGATCTTGACACATCTTGTCTCAAGATCAATTTAGTTACTATATTATGGTCTAAGCAGTTGCTCCGCTTATTAAACATATGGCTTCTGCTGTGTGATCTCGTGCCTGGCTAATTTTTCACTGAAGGTTAATTTTATCTTATGAAAGTACAATAATTCCTTCTGACGTTATGAAAGCAGCTTTTATTTCAGGCGAGGAGACCTGCCTCGGTTGTAAAACGCTTCAGAAACCCTGCTGTTGAACGTTTGTGTAAAATGGCGGCTCTTAAAAGAGGCCCTTGCTCTTAGGTTATAGGCACTGACATTTACTGTTAACGTTTTACAGTAAAATCATTAAATGTTCTTTGTTTTCTCTGCTACCAAACTCCACTGTAGCTGAAAATATCAAGACATCATATCTGTTGATTACAGAAAGATATTGTAGTTGTAGACATTTTACTTCTCCGCCTCTCACAGCGCCGTGGGTCAGTGGTTCAGTGTGATGTCACGCCGTGGGTCCCGGTTGCAGAGCAATCGATTACAGGCAGCAGCAGTTGTTGCCGGTGGCGACGGGCGGAACAGTCAAGGTTGCTAGGTAGCAGATAAGAACACAGGCTCTCATTAATTGCCTTCTGCCGCCGTGGCAGGGAAAGTACAGGATGGTGGATATTGCCGCGGGATGCAGGCACACACACACACACACTTATACTGTACAGTTTATGTGTACCTACTGGTGCACACGCACACATCTAATAATTCAATGACCTTTCTACACCAGCATCTATCAATTGGATGACATGAGAAGAATGGATCGGAGTGGAGATAGAGGGCGAGGACAACAATAAGGAGGGGTTACATAGAAAGATAGAAAACAAAGGGAAGTGCATTAATTTTTACGAAGGTAAAAGTAGTAGATGTTGCCTCTTGTGGGACAAAAGTGTGACGCGACATCCCCCCTTGACCATGAACAAGACATGTAGAGCAGGCGTCATATTCACCATTATTACAAGGGGCACGCTTTAAAAAAGTTCCATATGAGCTAAGAATATCTGATCTGAGATTTTCTTCTGCCTGTCTGGTGTCGACCTGTCTGGACAGCCATGAAAATGTCAGATCAGAACCTCAAAGAGGTAAACATCAAACATTTCATGCCCTGGGGATCCTGCCTTGTTGAAATCTGTTTCCGTGCGATGAAATGTGAACATCATTATTTTTACAGTCGAAGGCTAATTCGTACAATTTTCTAGAAAATTGTAGCCTCTAGGCAGTGATGTCATCCCCATCAGCTGCGGTTAGAGACATTATCTGCATGCTCCTCTGACAACCGAGCTTTGAATCATTTGATTTGATAAGACAGTCTTCGTGTTCATGTGCTGTGCTGACTTTCATCAAAGATGCACTGTGAAAAACAACGCAACATCACTGAAGCTTTTTCTTTGAACAGGGCTCTGATTTAAATAGCTATGTCTTTGGATGGGCAAAGGTATACATCTGTCTTCTCTCAAACCCACACACTGTCTTTTTTTTTTTTACAACCCTCTAATGTGCAGACCTGCCTGATTAAACGCAAAAGCAATATACTGGCAATTCTGTCATGTATAAACCACGTGATTAAAAGTGGAATACAGTACACCTGTCTTTTTAACCAGCGTCTAGACCAGTGTGCACTAAGAGTGTCTTGTTGTGCCACCTTGTCTTGTTGTCTTGAGTCTACCCCCGTCCTGCCATGACCACTAAGCTGATCTCAAGTCCCCACTTGTTGAAAATGAATCATCGCTTCATGTCCCTCACATCGCTTATTAAAGATACAGTTGTCTCGCACAGCCCAGTGTTACTTTGTGGCCAGATAAAAGCTCAATAAAACCTTTTAGCTCGAGCTCAGAGGGAGGACGTTAAGCCCCCAAGACTCGTGTTCTTGGCTTACTGAGGGGGATAGCAGACTGAGCACGTAGTGTGTTAAACACTTGGTGTACCAATATACACCAGCACACACAAGCAAGGTTTTCCTTGAGCGATGCTGTTAAATGCTGTAAGGCTTGCTGTCTTTCTGCCTTTCTCACTCCCTTAATTTTATTACATCTTCTCACTAGGAAAGGAGGAAATGTTAATATTGGAGTAAACAGAAGAAGGGGTTGGGACACAAAACAGAAAGGAGAGAAACCACAGATATTGTTGGATAGGCTGAGAGGAAGAGGACGAGATAGAGAGAAGAGGCATTTAGATTGAAACCCGGATGGAGAAAGAAAGAACGGTTAGGGTAAGGGTACAGAACGTCCACTGATGGTGGGTTAGAGAGTTGGACAAGGAAAGGAAAAGAAGCTGAAAAGAAAAGGGTAAAGTGGAGAAGAGATTAATGACAGCATAGCGGAGGATGGAAGACCGGGGTATTTTTGAAACATTCATGTACTTAAGTACGAACACAAGTGTCGTCCAACGACGTCTAAAGGCAAAAGTGTTTAATCTGTGCCCCATTATCCTCAGAGTGTGTCCATTCAGAACAGGTTTAGAGTGTCTCTCCTCCGAGGCATTCACGGTGTTACTCTCATTTGAGTGATAAGAGCTTGAGAGAGAAGTGGTACATCACTGGGTGACATGGACGTTCTCGTTGAATTGTTGGTTTCGGAAAGTTACAAAACTGTCAGACATAATCCCCCAAATTCTGATGTCGGATAGATGAGGCGGGAGGGGATCCCAGATGCCGTCCGGTGATCTGACAAGCAATTCTGTTTTAGCCCTGTAATATGGCATCCGCATAACGGAGAATGCCATTCAAATTCAGGTGGCACCCAATACCTGTATGTGTGGAGAGAACAAAACATTACCCAGTAAATGGGCTACGAGAGCCCCTAAAACTTTTTACAAGCCCTGGTTTGCTTGTAACAGATCAAATACAAAACTTCAAGAAGAGTCAACTTTTCTACTGTAGTTTAGATCAAAGAAAACTAACTGTGTGTATAGCATCCTGAAGGCAAAGGGAACGGAAGATAAGGTCTGCGAGAGAGATGGAAGTGGAAATGAAGAGGTAATGACAAAGGAGTGAGGAAGAAGACAGAGGGAAGGTGAAGAGAATTTGATAGAACAATAGCTAAAAGGAAAATGAGAGGGGGACAGAGTTGAGAAGGACAGAATGATTGATTGCAAAAAACGAAGACAGTAAAAGAGTAGCATCAGAGTCAGGGCTGCACCCTTAGGAATTGCTCTTGTAAGATAACGGAGGCAGAGAGGGTGGATGAGAGGATGGGGCAAAGAAAATCAGCAAGAGAAATGACTGGAGGATCGCGCAGAGACGACTTTATGGATATCCTGTTGGATATCTTTTTGGAGATGATTACAGACAGGAAGTAGGCGAACAGAGGCTGCATCAAGACCGACAATTCTGTTTTCATAACTTCTGTGTAGGAAGATAGCAGAGCACAGCAATCTGCAATAGATGAATATAACGAACAAAGCAGAGTAGAGGAGGATGGGTGGCGGGTAGTTAAAGGATTGAGGACATATGTGAGTATCTTGTTTCCTCAATGGGGCTGAGGAGCACACCATGAACTTTGAATGTTGTGAGATTGACTTTTTTGGCAGGTCATCTTCCCTGCTATCCCTTATCATTGATGTCATTCCCCTTTGGATGCCATCAACGACTAGAGAGGTTGAAACATTCAAGTAGCTGTGACATTTTCATATAAATCAATGTCCATTTTGCTGCTCTCTATCTACACAAAGGTTATGAAAGACAGTTCTGTGCAGGTTTTCTCTGGATAAATACCACAGACAGAAAGTCAAACTTTACGAAGAGACAATCCAGGGAGACATACAAGTGATCGCTTTATGGCTAAAGTGCAACAGTCACTGGCTGCAGTTTAAGTTACTTAACCAAACCTTAACCATAGAGGTGGCACATCAATGTTAGACAGTAATGCATTACAGTAATGTGCTTTTCAGTACTTACTCACTTACTAATCCCAACGCTCAGTTTGGCATTTCAGGGATCAACTTGTTTGCTGTCTTACATGAGTTGAATGGAGGGTCAATAACAGTTGGATTTATGTGTGCAGCAATGAGATTACACCGATTCCACAAATGAATCATTTAAATTGAGTTCTACTGCACAGCAGGAGGAAGGACAAAGATGAGTGTCAAAGACGGACAGACGGGAAAGGAAGAATCCCAAAAAGGAAAAGCGTGTAGCGTATTATGAAATATGATAGAGGCAGCTTGTCGTGCTCCGGGCAGAATAGTACACTTAGCATGCAGAGAGGTGGTGGGTGAAGGCAGAAAGCAGAAGAGAGAGAAAGAGTGAGAGAGAGCAGGACAGTTATTTGGAGACAGATGGAATGAGATTTTCCTGAAACGGTTCTGAGCACTGCTTGGACGAGCATCAACCTCTCCCCCTTTTCTTTTTTTTTTTCGAAACGCCCCTCCCATCTCTCTTTCTCCTCGTCTCTGTAACTCTCTGAATCTCTCATCCCATTTCTCTCCCTCTGGCTACCCCCACCTCCCTGAAATGACACCATGTTCCTGGAGTTTCATCAGAATGCGCCTGGCATCTCTAGAGGGGATGAGGGAACTGTGTGTGTCCAACAGCAACACGTGGACTGATCATGGATACAATTTGGTCTTATACGGCCATATAAACTGACACGTTTCCATGTGCTAATTTATGAGCGTATACAAAATAATATAGTGCCGTGTGCTCTTTATTGCTTGTGCACATGCAGTATCTTAGTTAGTGTGTGTCATGTGCATGTCACAGTGTGTGCGTGCATCCCAAGCTTCCTCCTTTTTACGAGTGTGTGTGGGCGTTTCAGTTGATCAATGATCGTCCCCTCCATCCCGACACGAGGCTTGTTTCGAGAGCCACTTACCCAGATTGGACTAAATGAACAGAGGGAGAGAGAAAGAGAGGGCGGGATGAAGAGGCTCGAGAGAGTAAACGCTGACAAAACCGCAGGGCGGCATGCTGTGGACTGCGGGCCGATCCATCAATACAGGTTGTTAAGGGGCAGGAGAGAGATAGCTGAGTAATGTTTTGAAAACACGATGCACACTGACCACTAAAGACAATGACACAAACAGACCCTGTGGCTAAAAGTACTTGGCTTACTGACACAGTAAGATATGTACCTATCAACAGACATGGTAAAAACACAACAAGGAAAAACAGAGACGTGAAGTTCAGTATATGCAAAGTGAAGTGAACTCATTGTATTGTGAAATCAAAGTAAATTGGCCCAGCTGTTTCAGTCATCATTAACAGTTGTGTCAGTCACAGCTGTCACCTGTTAGAATGTGATCTCAGCTCTCCACTGGTGATGTGTCCTCACTGTTACCTCTCCCGCTGACAACGTGTGAAATTAAGTTTCAGCAACGTGACAGTTAGCATAACAGAAAGCCACGCGTGTCGCCAGTGACGATGCTGTCTGAAATGTGTTCGGAAACATGCGGGTGAACACCGGCTTGCTGCGAGTAAACGTGAAATTGTGAGAAATTGACGTGCGGCGCAAACCGAGGGGGTGTGACATCTTTGTTATTATTGGAATAATCATCTATTTGGTGAAAATCATTTGATTTATTATTTTTAATAGCCTCAGCCAACCGTCATCCCGCTGCTGTATCATAAAGATGACAAACAGCCACGTGCGACTTCAGCGCATCCTCAGATCACCACCTTTCTCTTCTCCAAATACAGGAAATACTCTGATGGAAAAAGGCACGTTTTAGTAGAAGTTCTGCCCCCCCCCCCACAACAACACACTGTTTTCAGTACAAATGTATTTATGCGTCATGTTGTTGTATGTAAATTCCTTCTTTGTTCTGGAGCGACGTGATGCACACTCTGGAAACAAATTTCCACTTTGGGGACAATAAATCTATCTGTCTGAGGCTTCATCCAATATTAAATGCAGCTACACAATCTCAGAGGAGAGAAAATGTTCAGGTTCCATTTCAGTTGTGTGTTGGTTTAGAAGCAATCGATTGGCCTGGGAAAAGATTCCTTATTTACTTTATTGGTTTAAGATTTATAAATCATGATTCTTACGACTGCGTTATTTTAAACAAACTGCACACCATGTTTAAGGATTTCTGTCTCCACTGTAGATTCCTCTCCGGAAGAAAAAGCTTAAATGCTTCTCAGAACTCAATCGCATGATTGTGTTTCAGGAGCTGTTGTATAACCTTAATCATATAAGCCTAGTCAGTCATTTTAGCCCACAACTCCAGCTGTTGCCATGGCGATAGCCCCAGGTGGCCCGCTGGTGGATTTCAAATCCACCACATTTTCTCACGCTGCTAAGCAATCTTCCCATCTCAATTAGTGGCCAACAATAGCCGCTCTGAAGTGATATTTGCCGAATGAGCCAATCAACACATTTCCTGCCCTTCGTCTTAGCGGAGAACTGTCCCTCCCTGCCAGCTATTCACAGCTAATTCTGCCTTTTCAGTGACCAAGATAGACGTTGGCTCTCCCCTGCCGTTCTCCAGCAGTGTCGCGCTCCAGCCGTCCTCCCGCCTCACCCTCACTTCCTCTCTTTTTGCCTCTGCACTCCATTTCTGTTCCTTCGAGGCAAATCACTGCCAGCGTACTGTACTGCTGTTTTCAACAACTTTTAACAGAAATGTAATGTTTCTGTTCAGCTCAGCTTTCATTTTCAAATCCTGCGTGGAAGCAGTAGTTTATGGTTTTGATCTGTCTGTAAATTATAACTTGCAGTTGGGGCCTATCACAGCAAACATCCAACCAACCACATGGACTTGAACTAAAAGGCAATATTTTTTGTTTACAGCCCATGAGAAACAAACTACTGACAAATATTTATACCTGAACAACAAAATAGGTTGTCACTGCCTAAAAAGGACACATATGAGCATTTTCTGATTTGCTGCCCTTTCAGTTAACGTATAGCTCCAGTCTCTGGTGTGGATGTCAAACTCTTTATGTACCCAACCATCCATCCCGACCACCTCCAGCCCAATAAGTGGCATCTTTATCCAGTTAATTAGAAAGGTTCATGTCAGTGTTTCGGCAAAGCGCAGCACTTGTCAATCATCTGTCCTTTTGTTAAAGGCCGATCCAGTTTCATGGAAATTGAATTTGGGCTGCTCCTACTTTCCAGCAATGCTTATTGAAACGTGTCAAACAACAATGAAGAAAGCTTTGAGCGAGCAAAATTTGACTTTGACAAAAGTGATTTTACTCAACACTATAGTGTATCTCTACTTAACCACCACTTCATGTATTTATTATTGTTATTTCGATCCTCTATCCTGCTTTCCTGCCTTCATCCTATGTCTTCTTCTTGCACTGGTGGAAGAAATCACATACCAAATCAACTCATGTGGTTTGTGCTGCTTTAACTGGAGATGTGACCGGCAGCATAGAGGGGCGAGAGAGGGAGGGAGGAGAGAGGGGTTAGCAGATGTTTAATAACCCGAATGATGATGGTGGTGTGTGTGTGTGTGTATGCATGGACGATGGGGGGATATTACAGTTGCATTATATTAATGGTGTGCATGCGTGTTTGGTTTAATTGCCCTAATCATGATAACTGTATGTAACTTCATGCGAGAGCCATTTTGTGTGTGAGTCTGTGTATGTGCCTGGAGGCTATTACACACTTTAGTGTGACTTTGTTGTGACCTCATATGAGTGACACTGGTGTCAGACTTTCCCACTGAGGAATAAAACACACACACACACACACACACACACACACATCACAGAGCAGTGCAGTGGTCTTGCCATGGGAGACAGATCAGTTCATTTCTCATTGTTGTCATGCAAAAGGAGATTGAGATACACACATAAACACACATACACACTCTACTCAATGCCTTGTTGGCTGTTTGTCTGGCTTCATTAAGCTCAGACTCCCTGTGAACAGTGTTAACTATCCGACACATGGCCAGATGTTTCAGCTGTCTGTTCATCCACTGAGCTGTAGGTGAAATGGTCAGAGATGAGGGGAAGAAAATACTGATTTTACCCCTGAGTCCTTTCTCTGACATCACACGACACTTGTTGTCCAACGTTAACAAGAGGCAGGAAGTCTCTGTGGGTCGTGTTTGTCTTTTGAATGCAAGACAGCAAAGGACAGAGAAACAAGTTAAATGTAACCATGGCAGATTACGTTGGCTTTTTACTCAAGCCGGTAGGGCCTAAATCGGTTTGTCCATCCGAATGTCAATCATTCTCTGGTCCAGATCAAATTTTTTGAGAACTACAAACCAGATTGCCATTACATTTGCTATATTCATGATCCCCAGAGGATAAATCCTTTTGTTTTCAGTGACTTTTACTCTGGTGCCATCATAATCACAAAATCTCTAACCGTAAATATGAAATATTTAAGTGTAACAAACACAATCAGATGGGCTGATTGCCATTGAATTACCACACAAGATGAACCCTTAGGGATTTGGCCTAAATATTTGTACGTAATATAAGTCATCATGGTAGGCAGATTGCCATTAAATTAGCTGATTACAGTCATGCTTCCAAGGAGATAAACCTATATGATTTTATGACCCTTCTGCCTGTCCTCTAAAACCACCCTCAGGAGAAACCTTATCTTTTTAGGACACACTGAAAGAATAGTAAACAAAAATTAAAATGTTGTCCATTAAGTGCAACTTATTTCCCAGTTTAGTGTGATGAACATTGCAGCCTCAAGGGACCATTAGTGGGAAGTTAAGTCTTGTTTATATTATTTACAGTCATAACCACCGCCTGCAGATGAGAGGTTTCATTTCAAAATGTTGTGAAGCTTCTTTGTTTCAATGTAGCTTCCTGTGATTCATATTTTAATATATTTCATAAACGCAGACGATTTAGTCGTTGAAATGCAATTGTTTTGTCAGCAGGGGTTTAATGGTTCAATGATTTAATAGTGTCGTCAGTGTTTTTCAAACTTTGGATATTTCATTTTTGAAATGA